>NW_021319910.1:920679-930051 GCF_001605985.2 Dendrobium catenatum
GTGTCTAAACAAAAGCTACTGACTTCTGAGTCAGTCTTGTCAGAGGTGTAGCAATCTGAGAAAATCCTTTCACAAACTTCCTGTAATATCTAGCCATGCCTAAGAAACTACGTACCTCAAATACCGTAGTAGACCTTGGCCAATCCACAACAGCCTGAATCTTCTGGGGATCAACAGAAATACCTTCACCACTAACCACATGCCCCATAAATTAAATGCTCTTCAGCCAGAATTCACACTTGGAGAACTTAGCATACAACTGATGCCGTCTCAGAGTCTCCAACACAATGCTCAAATGTCTGGCATGATCATCCTCAGAAGCAGAATACATCAGAATATCGTTGATGAAGATGATCACAAACTGATCTAGATATTCCCTGAACACTCTGTTCATCAGATCCATAAAAATAGCAGGTGCATTGGTTACCCCAAAAGGCATAACCAAGAACTCGTAGTGTCCATACCGAGTACTGAAAGCTGTCTTTAACACATCTGCTTCCTTCACCTTCACCTGATAATATCCAGATCTCAAATCAATCTTCAAAAACACAGAAGAACCAGAAAGTTGGTCAAACAAGTCATCAATCCGTGGTAAGGGATACTTGTTCTTTATCGTTGCTTTATTCAAATCTCTGTAGTCAACACACATACGGAGTGTTCCGTCCTTCTTCTTCACAAACAAAATAGGTGCTCCCCAAGGAGAAATACTAGGATGAATGAATCCTCTATCCACCAATTCATGAAGCTGAACTTTCAACTCAGAAAGTTCTTTCGGTGCCATCCTATATGGAGCTTTTGATATCAGAGCTATACCCGGAAAAATATCAATAGAGAACTCCACATCTCTATCCGGAGGTAAACCAACCAACTCCTCAGGAAATACATCTACAAACTCTCGTACCACTGGGATATCAGAAACAGAACCCACATCCAGGTTCATATCCCGTACCGAAGCCAAAAATACCGGACAACCTTTCTTCCATATTCTTCTCACTTCCAATACAGAAATCAGACAAGAGAGAACACCTCGTAAGCCTTGGAATACACATCTCTCTCCTGACATAAGCAAGCTCACTTGCTTTTTTAAACAATCAATCTGAGCTTCATACAGACTCAGCCAATCCATGCCCAAAATCACATCGTACGAAGAAATCGGCAACAAAATCAAACTCGATTTCCACTTCTTGCCAGCAATATCAATCTCACAAAAACAAAACTTTCGAGCAATCAAATTACTTCCAGCCGGCAAAATCATAGAAAGAGAAACCGGTAGCAAAATTGAATCCAGATGCAAAGCATCAAAACAACGCTCCGAAAGAAACGAGTGACTGGCTCCAGAATCAAACAAAACACGACAGGGCTGATTAGAAATATAAATCATACCTGTCACCACATCCGGAGCATCTCGAGCCTCCTGCTGACTCAGACTGTACACTCGTGGCTAAACTGGAGCTGGAGCTTAAGCTACAGAACTACTAGGCTCCCTCTGACTAACAGTAGGTGGTCTTCGTGGCATAGAACTCGAACCACCACCTCTACCAGAAAATCCCTCAGTCACAGGGCGTGGAGGAACAGTCCTCGATCTTCCTGCTGAGCCGGCAGGTCTAATAAAGCTCTCGGATCGGAACTCAGATCGTCAATCAAATCCAGCCTGTGGACACTCTGCAATCCGATGTCCTGGCTGACCACATCTGAAGCACTGACCAGTCATCCTATTGCACTGGCCAAAATGTCGTCGTCTATAACTCTGGCATACAGGTGCCCCACTAACAGATCCAGAGCTGGTTGTACTGGTCGTAGCAGTACCAGCAAATCCTGTCTGTCCACTCCTCCTAGAGTCTCTAAAACCAGAAACAAATCTCCTCTTGCCAGAGGAACTACTGCTCGAATCACCCCCAAACCTCTTTTTACTCGCAGTCCACCGCTGCTGAGTAGCCATCAGATCGTTCTCTATCACACGAGCTCTCTCCACAAGCTCAAAAAAATCAAAAATATGAAATGGTACCAGGGGCTGCCTTAGACTGTCTCGTAGTCCCCTCAGAAATCGATAGCACTTCTCAGTAAAAGTACTCACCAGCTGCGGAGTATATCGGGCTAAGGCAGTAAACTCTGCCTTGTACTACATCACCGTCCTGCTCCCTTGAACCAGCCTCAGAAAACTCTCCTGCATCTACTGTCGTGCAGAAGGGGGAACAAACTAAGATCGAAATACCTCAAAAAATTCTTCCCAAGAAATCAGAGAGTTCAATCTGCCCTGAAACTTTGCTTCCTGCTGGCCTACCCACCAGTGCTCTGCTTCCCCATATAACAGAAAAACTGCCAAAGGTACTTTCCTGTCTGACGGACACTGCATGCCGTCAAAAGTCTTCTCTAACCTCTTCAGCCACTCCTCAGCTATTCTGGGCTCAACAGCGCCCTCAAACCTCGGTGGTTTCAATCTCAGAAACATATGAAGATGTCTATCAATATCCTCAGATCGAACAGTAGAGGCTCTACTGTGAGTCTCACTCATCATCTGAGCAACCAATGTAGTAAACTGGGAAAGTGTATCTGCACCAACCACTGGGCTGTACTACCCATTGGTGCTGTATGACTGACACTCTGACCGTCTGTCATATCGGGGTCTGGCAGATCCATACAGAAAATCCAGAAAATCTAGAAAACTAATCACAAAAATAACACAATAAAATCCGGACAAACCAAAACTACCCCAGATAGACTCAGATCACTTCCTATAGCTCTGTCTTACAATCCAAATTCCAAAACCATTGCTCTGATACCACTAAAGTTTGTCACGACCCAACCCGACCGGGATGGATCCTGCTCGCATCGGGTCGTGCCCAACTCAAACTGATTGAACTGATTCCAGGATCTGACTTTGGAATTTGTTTCAGAACTTTCTTCCAAACATTTACACACAGAAACAGACACACATAGCTACTATAAACATCAAAATGTAGCGGAACAGATCATGTATATTTTTCTTCCTAAAAAGAATCATATACAAATACAGCTCATGGCTTTCAGACAGAAAGAAAAACAGAACAGAAAAGCCATGACTGTACAAAAAAAAATCAAAAATACAAAATACCTATAATAGATCAGACTCTGAACTCCTACTCCAAGACTTCCTTCTCTTTCCCAGAACCTGAAAACCACGCAGAAAATAAGGATGAGCTACAACAGCTCAGCAAGACATCAAACATCCAATCAAAATCCTCAGAATCCACATCAAACACATCAGACAAAAATCTGTACAGAAATCAGATCAACAGAATCGTATATCGAATCAGAACAGAACAGAAATCACAGAAATCATAATTCCAGAAATTGAATCAGAACAGAATCATACAGATCAGATCAAATCAGAACAGAACAGAATCGTATCAAAATCATATCATATCAAAATCGTACAGAAATCAGAAATCATATCAATTCAGAACATATCAAAAGTTAGAACAGATTCCCTAACTCTGACAGAATCTCAACGGATTCTGGCCCCTTATACCTCCCTTCCCAGACACTGATAGAATCTCTCAGATTCTCGTCCCTTATGCCTCCTTTTGTGCTCATAGCACCAGAACAGATGTGCTTATAGCACCAGAACAGAACTTATCATCGGATCCGGAACAGAACTTGTTTTCAGATTTCAGAGCTCATTTCAGATTTCCTTGACACAGACAGGATCTCACAGGATCCTGACCCCTTATAACTCCTTTTTCATAGCACACAATCATATCATGTCATTTCAAATCAAATCCGAACAATTTCAGAAATCGTACGAAAATCCAGCGGCATAACGGCAGTATACGGAATTTACACAAAAATTCCTAAATTCATAAATTACCAAATTAGCATATAATATTCACAATAATATTGCAAGACTTTTATTCTACTGCACAGACAATTTCAGACTTCATCAGAAATTACAGTCAAAATAAAACACCGCCGAATCAAAACTATCCGGTCAAAATTCTCCAAAAAATAATTAAAACGTGCGCACTCGGCACCTCAGAAACATACTAAAAGTTACGTGGTAAAAACTGAACCAATCGAAAAATACGGATGAAATTCGCTAACGAAAACAAAATCCGGACAGAAAAATTGTTCAAACTTCACCGTTCTGAAAATTGAGAAAGGCGGAATGTGCCTTACCTTGCGTATACCAATTTCTTGAACTACAACAACAGACGAAAACTGACCGGAGTCGCCCAAAAATCACTTTTCTTTCTTTTTCCTTCATTTTTCTCTCTCCTGGGCTTTTCTCTCTCTTCAAAATATCTCATTTCTATATATATCCAGACTGATCGTCCCGGATGATCGCAACTTCATCCCGGGACGATTTGGCTCTGGACGAATTTCGTCCAGACGAGATTAATTACCGTCCCTGGATGACTTTGGCTCTGTAAAATTTTCGTCTAGACGAAATTAATTATCGTCCCGTACGATCTGCTCACGGGACGATTTTCGTCCAGACGATCCGACTTTCGTCCAGACGAACCATGCAGCCAAACATGTTTTCCTGCACAACCTGTACCGATCGTCCCAGACGATCCGACTTCATCCGGACGAACCTAGGAGCAAAATGGCCTTTACAGGTTATGTGTCCCTGCGACATCATTTCGATTTGAATTATAGATGATTAGGTATATGATTTTGATATTGTCTTGACCTAACCACTTAAATTTGAATGTTTGGAAGTGACATCTTATTCAAGCTTGTTAAAATCTACCTATTTGGGATAGATATCCCATTCAACTATAAATTATTGTTCATAGGGAATGGTGTAAGTATCCCTAGTTGCATTTTTCCCTTTTGAAGTTTGTATTGACTAGGTAATATGATTCTTAGTATCTTCCTAATGTGGCCATCTGCTTGTTTAGGATAATTCTCCCCTTCAAGCCTTTTGCCACTTAAATTTATCTAGTAGGGATAATTTCCCTATCAAATATCATTCCTTATTAAATATACCTTGTTATAATAATTTCCTTTCGGGTATCTACTCTCTAAATCTAAATCTTGCAAAATTTGCTAGTTAAACACTTGTGGATTATGTTGATCCTCTTGGTCAATGACAACATGTCTGATTTGCTTTTCAGGTTCATCACACCTGTTGGGTGTCTATTTGTTTACACTTTTTTTTGACATTAATCACCTACTTGGTTTTCTTATATTTCTTGTAGGATAGTCTATATCCTACATTTTTGCACAATATGTGTGATGGCAAGTCGAGTTCCACGCTATCACCTTAATTCATCATTGGCTTCAGAATTTAATTCTATTGATCATATTTTATTCATGTCTTCATAGTTTCCATAAACATAATAATATATCACATAAATTTTTTAGATCAAAGTCTCGCCTAATAAAATAGACTGCATGATTGCATCTGGCTTGTCAAGACGAGTAGATTGTGCTTATTTATGCTTAAATCAGATACTATATAATGTTTGTCAGGAGAGAGAATATCAAAGGTTCTTTTCTTAATAAATCTAATAAATAAAATAAATTTAAAATAATTTAAATTTTGAAAAAAAGAATTATCATTAAAGTTAAATTAAAACATAAAATCATAATAAATAAATCCATAAATAAAAACATAAAATATTAAATATTAGCATTCTTTGTAAGAATAATTTTTTAATAAATGAAAGAATAAATAAAAGAATTAACTAATTTGACACAACTTGAGTCTGATTAAAGCTTGATGACATCAATCAACCTATTTTCAAACTCGACTTAAATGTAATTAAATTAAATCGACATAAATTAAACCAAATTAACTAACACCTAAATTAGCAAAATTTGGATAAATAATTTGGTTATTTTATTTAAATAAGCTCTGTAATATTTCCTAAACGCAATAATTAATTTCAACCCTTCAATTAAAGGGAAAGATGTTCAGTCTTTGCTTCAAAATTATAAGGTTTTATTAGTACCATCAAGGGCAATCCAAGCGCTGATTAACAACCCTTACATTGAAAATTTTTGAGGGGCGTGATGGTTATTTTGCTTCTCAACCCTATTAAAGATATAGAGGGCTATTTGGGCAGCTGGCTTGTTTTCATTTTTAGACACCATTCATTTCTTCTAGCAACCGAGAGAGAAAGGAGCGATTCTAGCAGGGGGTGTGAGTGAGAGGAAAGACAAAGTTGTTATCCTTCTTCGCTACATCAATTTCAAAAATCAAGAGCAAGATTACCCCATTTATTTCCTAAATATAAAAGATAGAAGTGCTTTTGTTTTTCTTTCCTCACACTGTTTGTTGTAATTTGTTTTCTCCCTTCTAAGAGCTGAGGATATGTGCTTCTTCTTTTCTTAAGAAGAAATTACTGTATACATATCCTTTTCCTTAGATCAAGAAGTCTTTGGAAGGTTTTCTTTCACTCATAGCTAAGAATGACATAGTTTCTTGTATTGTTCCTTAAGGAAAATATGAACAATGGTTGTGTTTTTTAAGACCTTAATAACGACTATTGTAAATCATTTTCTCTGTTGCAAATCACTCAATATTAATAATATATCTTCTTCTTCCTTGAGATCAATGCAACATTTGTAGGTTCGTTTAATATATTTATCATGGTTCATCCTCATGATCGGAATGATTCTATGAAATTGGATTTGTCAATCCTACTTTTTTCTTCTTTAAAATCAAAAGTGATAAAGCAATAAGTGAAGATAGAGTGGATTTATGATCCTCTTGCTAATGTGAGTGTGATTCTTGTCATTAATTTTCATATGTATATGATCTAGTGTGCAAATACAAATATGAGATACAAACTTATTTTTCAATGAATTACTACATGCTTATTGCAATCCAAGTTATAAACTCAAATTCTAAAATAAAAATTTATTTTGATGTGAATCAAAATGATAATTTATTCATACTTATTGCAATGAAAAAAAAGACATGTTATATATTCATTTGATGGCAAAGGATTGTAGATTTATCGGAAAGTCCTTATGCAGATCTACGTTTCAATATCATACATTCAGTACAAGACTTTAAAAATTTTGTGGTGTAGAAATACACCTATGTTGTTTGCTTCAATGTCCTTTTGCGTAATAAGATTGTTGCAAATTCTATTCATTTAAATCAATGGTACTTATAAAAGAACTTTACGAATAGCAAGGTATGCTGGGTTTCAAATTACAGTTGAAATGAGGACTTGATTACAGTGGGAAAGATATATCAACTATGAATTGAAAAACAATGGCATTCATCTTCTCTGTTTTGAAATGCATAATGAATTTAACCTCGCGTTTCTGCAATTAGTGGTGATCTTTGAATGAATGGCATTATTTTCTCAAACTTGAAGCCCAAAAAGTAAATCAAGTAAAGAATGAATCCTGAATAAAGTTAAATATTCATTATGCATTTCAAAACACTATACAAATACCCCAATTTTTTAAAGAAGGGTCATAGTTTCTTATCTACAAAAGCTTACATAATAGACCATAATTTTCAATAGATCATTAAAAAATCAATTTAAATAAATAAAAAAAAAAAGATATGGGAAATTACATTCAACCCTAAATTTAGAGATCTTTCAATGAAAAGAAATGCTAAATCAGAACCCCAAAGTAAGAATTAAATTGAAATTAAGGAAAATATAATAAATAAATAATTAAAAATATAAATAAATTTCCAAATGGCCATAAACCACTGTAATCATCATTAGAGATAATTCCTAACCTATAGTGATGATTTTAAGTTATTAGGAATTAATTTGATCAAAAATAAAAAATACCCTAATTACTTGAAGTTTTAATTCCAGCAAATGTGCTTATTATGTAAAATTCATAAATAAATAAAAAAATCAAGAAGTTACAAACTAAATTGCACGAAACTATAAATTTAATCCAAAATTTATTAAAAAATATTAACCGCTAAAATCTCAAGTAAGAAAATGAAAGCCATGGTTTAGTGAATCCAATTAATAAAGGAAATTAAATAGAAAATAAAAATTCCTTTTAAACCTTAAAAAATTAAAAAATGAATCAACTAAATAAATCAAGAACAAAGAACAATCAAATAAAAATAAAATTATTATTAAATTTATAAATTTAAAATATAATTAAAATTAAATAAATAAGACAAAATTGAATAATATAAATAAAGAAGATAAAAAAAATTAAATAACTCCATGCACTTGATTTGATCCCTTAAGAGGAATCAAATGCATTACAATTATGAGCTTAGGATATTTCAATTAAAAGGTTCAAGTTTTTTTAAGCGATCAATTGATAAGATTCTTTAAAACCTAAATCATTAAAATACCTAAATAAAATTAATGACTATATGCATTTGATTTGATCCCTTTGGGAGGATCAAATGCCTTGCAAAAATTAGCCTAAGATTTACTGATCAACAACTCCTTCCACTTAGAGGTAGTTAATCACTATGTTCTTTAGAACTTAAAATAAATAATTTAACACCTAAAATATATTCTTTTAAATAAATCATGAATTTTAAAATACTAAAATTTAAAATTAAATAAATCACCTTTGACTTGAGATAATTAAAAATAAAATATTAAATAACCTTAAATAAAAAATAACCTAGGACCTATCCAACCCAAATAGCTTGTTACACACACTTTAGATGGTTTCATAGGTTTACTGACTCTAGCCTGGGCTTGACAAGTTGTGTGATTTATTATTATATAGATACCTTGCTTGGAGGGTGTCTTGTATTTGTTTAATAACTTACCTACACTCTAAATGTCATATTCTTGTTGGTGCACTTTAGATTATTCTAAGTTCACTACGGGAAAACACGCAAATACCGTCGGATTTTCCGGCGGATTTTTTTTGCGCCGGTACGAACGGCGCAGGTAACGGCGGAATGTTCCTGATTCTTGCGACGGAAAAATTACGACGCATTTGCCGGCGCAGAATACGACGGAAATCTTCGGCGTCACATTCGCCGGCAAATGCGTCGGTAAAACGAGCTCTGAACCGATTTCGTCGCACGTTGCAGCGGAAACATACCGGCGAACATTACCGACAGAACTTCCGCCGGCTAATTTAAACTCTACGACTTATTTCCGTCGCACGTTACGGCGGATCTTAGTTCCGTCGGATACGCCGCCGGAACGTCCGCCGGTGAATGCCCTATTTTTCGACACCGAACCCCTCTGGCCGCTCATTCGTTTCTTTCCCTTCCCTCACCTCGCGTGTTTCGCCCGTCGCCATCCGTCGCTCGCTGTGGACTGACGTCGCCGACGGTCACCGGACTTCGCCGTCGACGGTCACCGGAGGTCGCTGAGCATCCTTTCCTCTCTTTCCTGCTCACGCGCCGCCGAGGGTCGCTCTTCGCCGACGGAATGGTCGGTATTTTGTTTCGTTATTTTTTCCTATTTCGGTTGG
>NW_021319910.1:930151-935545 GCF_001605985.2 Dendrobium catenatum
ATATATTTTTCATTTTAAAAAATAAAAATTAAGTTTTTATGTATTATTAAAATTACTAATAAACTTTAATAAAAATAATTTTTACTTATTTTTAAAATATATTAGCTAAAAATACAAACAAAACGAGCCCAAGAACTCCAAAAATGGATCAGAATTGAAATTCTGGTGAATTTTTGAAGTTCAGGGGATTGTTTTTAAATTTATTTAAATGTTTTTTAAATACCCAGTCAAACGGCGGCGCTGACTGGGACACGCGGCGGGAGAGGATGCAGCCCGCGGACGGCGGCGGTCAGCGGGACCCCGCCAGACTTATTCTCAAGCGCGAGGCATTGATCTGCGCCGTTGATGCGATCATAGAATGAGATCGGAAGCGTCGGGATCCAACCCGCGGTAATTGGACTCGATCCAGAATGATCAGACGGTGGATCTGATCCCCGCGGTTTGGATCAACGGCCAAGATTTTAGCCTGACGAGAACTGGCTAAGCCGCGTTAAAACGAGTTTTAGTCATGGGGGTTGTTCAATCGCAGCGCGTTGATCTGATCAGAGAAGAATCCACGCTAAGCGACCTGTCTTCCTTCCTCCAGCCAACACGCGGCGACCCTAAACTCATTTTTTCATTTCGTTCTCGCAAAAAATACCCAACCAAATGCTTTGAAAAGTTTAGGCATAAGGGAGTACGTAATACGCTCTAAGGAGAGTGGGAAATAATTTTTTAAGCCATTTAATACAAATATTGAATGTGTTATTTAAAAAAGCCTAGAAAACAAACTAGGGTTTTTGGATTTCTCACCGAAAGGATGGATCAAATGAGTTGATTTTTTTCACGGCGATTTGTAGACTGTCCCACGTGTTGAATCTCCTTCAGGCTTCAAAGCTTGGTGGATCACTGGAAATGGAATTGAGGAGTTTGAACGGAAGTGGCTCCATCAAGCTCCGATCTCTCCGCACGCCGGCAGCTTCAAATGCGCGGATCGATAGGAAAATCAAGGTTGAGCTCAATGGAGTCAATAACGAAATTCATCAAAGCTCTGGGGAGTTCTGGAAATGCAAGTTACTTCAAATCAATGGGATCCGTCCTCTTGCCTATCACGTTTGGAGCCTAAAGGGCGGCAGGATGCATCAGGGAGTGGGCTCTTGTGATGCTGGACACTTTGTCCCAGACTGCTAATGGGACAAGGAAGGAGCGCTGCTCAGGTGAGAGAGGACCGCTTGGGTCGTTCTCTAGAGGGAGGGAACCACTAGGTTGATAGCTCTGGGTCTAGAGCCATGCCAGCAGCTGGGGGAGGTCAGGAGGTTTTAGGAAAGCTTTTTAGAGTAAGCTAATGCTTGGATGGCCTTGAAATGGGAAGGGGAAGAGTTCAAATGGGTTTGGACCGGTGTGAGCCCATTTGACTCCATTGACTGTTTGGACTGGTCAATGGGGTCAAGGCTGCTGAGTTGGCATCAAAACAGGTTTGTAAGAACCTTTTCCAATGTGCTGAGGTGTTTAACTTGGGCTGGGTTCAATGGGTTGAAGGGTTTGAAACACACAAATGGTCTCTTAAGCCTTGAGTTACTGGTTTGACCAGTCAACCCAATCCAAGGGTTTATGGATTTCCGACCTGGGTAGTCGCAAATGGGCTTCTTAAGGTGTACTGGAGGATGATTCCAAAAGTCATGTATGTCAATGAATCAAAAGGCTTAATGGGCCCTTAATGGGCTTTAGGCCAAATCTGTTTGACTTGGTCAACCAGTGGGTTCAAGGCTGGAACGTGGGATTTAACAGATTCAGAATGTCATCCTGATCATACTGGACGTGGTCCCCTGGGTTGAGGGGTCAATTGGAATCAAAAATCAACCATTTGAACCCTTAAGGGTCTTCTTGCGTCACCCTGTTCGACATTGGTGCAACCAGACTGATCCTAGGAGGCTGGGAATGGGTTCAAGCAGGTTTGAATATGATATTTGAAACTTGCTGCAATGATTGCATTGCAATTGGAGTTCATTTGTTAGAAAATCACAATCATTTGAGCCCCCATAGGGTGATTTTTGGGTTAAATTTTTGGGCCCCCCCATTGACCACTAGGGGCTGAACTTGAGTCCAGAAAGTTTTCAGTTTTATTATCAACATGATTAGATTAATGATCTGGAAGTGATTAGAGGCTTGGAAAAGCTCTAAGTCAGAGAGATGTTAAGGCAAGGTCCAGTGGCATAGGCTGTAGAATCATCTGAAGCTTTTTAACAGGCCCTTGGATTGTTGATTTTAAGATTATGGGGTTAGATGACCTCAAGAATGGGCTTAAATTTGAGGTAACCTCTAGAGACATGTCATTATCAGCTTGTAACAAGTGATAGCCCTGGAATCGGAAGCACCTTTTGTGCTGGGTTTTTGAAATGTTAAAATTTTCTTTGAAAAGGGTCTTTAGTGACGAGGGTTAAGATTTAAGATTCGAGTCTGGATTCTTTTGGATTTGGAATGAATTTCAGAGTTTTGAATGATTATAATATTGAAGTACCCAATCATTTTACAATCATGTTGTAGATTGTTAATGGATGGATAAGGTCAAAGCTAGATTAAAGGTAGGAATGCAAAGTCTAGGTTGAAATTTGATTCTCAAGTGGATTGAGTCAAACAAATTTGGATATGTTTTGAAATTGAATTAATTTGGAGTTGAATTGGGTGAAATTTGCAGATTTGAATTAATCAAAAAGTAGGGATTTGATTTGTGGGGTTAGAGTTATCAAAAGGTATGAGATTAATTTGTAGGTTAAGATAGGGATCAAAGGGTGATGGATTGATTTGGTTCTGGATTGACCTAGGATCTAAGGGATTATCTAAGACCTAAAGATCTAGAAAGGTTCTAGGAATTGGATATGGAAATCCTAACGCTCAGAGTAGGGACCTAGAGGTCTTGGATTAGAAGATCCTGAAGGTCTGCTCTAGAAGATCCTAAAAGTCTAGAGTGGTAGATCGCTAGGGTCAGGATTGGATCTGGATTCTGGAAGGATGGATCTTAGTGACCTCATACAAAAATGAGGTCAACAAAAACATTATCAAATTTTATTAGATTGTTGTTAGAAGAGGCGGACAGGAATTAGGAGATCTCTCTTTTATCAAAGATTTTAAATTTGTTATCTTTTACTATATAGATATGAAATGTAATAAGTTAGCAGATCTTTGTGCTAACTATGCAATCTTTAGTTATTTTATTTGGGAAGACTTAGTTATGAATAAGGTTCCTCCTTTTATTAATTTGTTGAATGAGGAATCAGATGCTATTAGCATGTAATTTCTTTTGCTTTCTTTAGTTATTAATGCAGTTATTTTCTTCTTTCAACAAGAAAAAGGATAAAATGAACTTTCTCTAATATTTTTGAATATGAATGTAGAAACCAATGTATAAAGTTAGTATCCATTCACAAGAATCTTCTCCCACCTTAGAAAGAAACTAAGATAGTGTTTATTTTTTTTTACTTGGTTTTAAAATTCCTATAGAGGCAAGATCCTATAGTTAATTAAATCCTAGGAAAAGTCCCAAGAATATTCATGATTAAAGTTAAGACTAGACAATTTAAATTTATAAAGGTTTGATGAAATATTTGAGTTAAAAAATTATAAAGATTGATTTAGATTCAAATTAAAATTTAAAATTCATTTAATATTTGGATAACCTTGTAGGGAGGAGATTTTGGGAGACGTGTGTGCAATCTGGACTTATTCCTTTCTAGAGTAGCCTGCTACTTAACATCCTAAAAACAATCAATCATCTTATGAATGCATAAATAATACAGCTCAATATATAAGGAATGAAGGATTTTTAATTTGAAAAACTTTAATTAGGATGCTTTAACACACAAAAGCACTTATCCAAAGTAACTTGACTCTAAAACATCATTAACTCTAAATTTTATTTTTTGTTAAATTTAAATTTATAATATTATTAGTTCTAGATTTTCTAGAAAAATATGGTTGCATAATGGCCCTTACCCATAAGAAAACTATGGCATCCTTGACTCTTAGCCTCCTTATTCCTTGTCATTTTCTAGTGTGCTAGGCTAGTTTGTATTACATGAATTTTAAATATGTGTATATTTGTATGTAAAGGTAAAGGTGTTTGTGTATATGGTACCACTACCATACCATCCTAGAACTAGAAAACATGATCCTATAAAGTCCAAAAAGTGCACACCCGAAAGAAACATATGAAAATGCTACCACTTAATGTAAATCCACCACCCATATGAATGTAATGCATGTAATATGACACAGTATATGAAAGAGCACTGTATAAATAAAACTTTTATTCATTGATCTTTAATATAAGTTAAATAATATGGTCTATTGAAAAGAAAAGGTGATTAGGCTCCACCACAATAGGATTGGATTTTTATATCCTATTCATGAATTTCTATATCCTATACAATGTAGATTTAAATGTGATTACTCAATTTAGACTCTAGAATCTTCTTTAAGATTCCCAAAGATAATGATCTCAAATGGAAGACTAATCATTACCTTTTGGAACTCTATATGTATAAGCAATTATCTTTAATCTTTATAACTCATGACACTATACAACTCAATCAAATTGTAGAAGAATCTAGAACTTTATATTTATATTTACTCATTTATATTTACATCAGATACTTGGTACATTCTACTTTTTGAAAGAAAAGTAAAAGAATAATGTATATATATAATGTAAAAGGTGCAATATAGGTGTTTAGAATCTAATGCTTCTAATGCAACCACTATAGGAAAACCTGTTATTACCGGCGGACTAAATCCGCCGGAACACATAGATACTCCGATGAAACCATAAGTTTCTGGCGCACGTTTCGGCGGAAATGCATACACCGGTTTCAGTCGCGTCAATAAATTTGTTCCGACGAATATAATGCGCCGAAAATCTTTCTGGCGCACTTACCGGCATAAAACATCGGATTGGTACCGACGACTCACAACCGATAAATTCCGGCGCCATATGCGCCGGTAAGTTTCTGTCGGATTGTCCGCCGGTAATTACCAGTGGATAAAATGCCGCAAGGTCGCAGTAGACAACCCACGGTTTTGTTTGTGGCACAAAATTGGCGCCGGAAAGAAGCGGCGGAAATGGCGCCGAAAACTGCGCCGGTAGTTGCCGACGTAAGGAAGACATCGAAACGTCCGATACAATTCGTTGTATCATTCTTTCCGGCAGTTTTCTGGCATATAATCCTCCGAAAACCTATAGCATTGACAAAAAAAAAATTCTTCCCAGCCAACAATCAAATTTCCACACCTGCAAATGAATACAAATAACAATTCCATAACATTTCAATAGTAACATTTCAACATATCAATATTTTATAACAAATTCACAATAATTTCACAATAGTTTATAACATAAAATGAAACTGTTCAATAGTAACA
>NW_021319910.1:939328-961229 GCF_001605985.2 Dendrobium catenatum
AAGAGAGAGATTAATAAAGTATATTGAGCTGGATTTCTAGGCAGAGACATATATAGGCTTAACGTTGAGCTGTATATTTCTTTATGCCATTTGATGCTCATATAACTGAGTTATGGATTTTTTTAAAATCTTGATCATAGATTGATCTTATATTTTTGTAATTCATAAACACATTCAACCTAAAATCCAAAATTCATGGCATGTTAGACTTCTATGGAATCAGTGTAAAGTCCCTTTTCACTGAAAATTAGGTTTAGATCTTTGATATGTATGGTTTAGTTAAAATTCCACCTTCAATATCATTGCTTACCTAGTTTACTTAACCAATAAATTGGTGCATATTTCATTTCATATCATAATTAGATGCTCTTGATTAGGTGATATATATTGGCATATGCACTAGATTATATTCCCAAGTTCATTTCATTTCTAACTTAAATGTATGCTATTCCTCTATGGTAAATTGTTAACTTATAGGTCATTAAATGACCCCATAACTATAATAATTCACTAATCCTTCCATAGAACATAGGAGCATTTTTTATTGTTCTATTGTTTGGTTGATGTGATTGTTAAACTAGTGTCCAATGGGTAGTAAGAACATTTGATTGCTATCCTATAACCTAGTTTGACACTAAGGACAACAATTAAGACCCGTCTTAGCCAACTACAGATCAGTCTAGGAAGAACTACATACATCCTTCTTGGGATAAAACTAAACATATAAAACTAGTGTCACGTACCCAATGATTAAACTCACTTTGATTTGACATTAATTGAATCTCAAATAAACTAGTAGATTTAGGTGTTTTCTCTTTAAAAGTTTATATGTCAACTAAATTATAAAATCAAATAAAATTCTTTGAAAGTATAAATCAATCTTAATCAATCTCAATCAACTCTAATCAATCATAAAACAAAACTTACAATCTTTAAAAATCAAAAACAAGAATCAAAATTTTTAATAAACCTAAATAATTTCTTAATTAAGCCTTTAACTTCCAAAAATGTAATAAATCGCATTTTAAATCTAAAAAAATAATTTGTAACCCATCTAACTGACCAGAATTGAAAGTCTTAACTAATGAAAATTAAAAGCCCCTTGATTTGACAGCTAATTAAGCCTTAATTTAATTTTAATTAAAAGTTAATATTTAATTGATTTACATAATTAATAATAATTAAAAATCCAAAAAATTTCCCAAACACTTGGGGATCCCTCCTTAGGTCATCCCTGATTTTTGGAGGCATTTTCAAGAAGTTGGGAACTTATTTGAAGCAAAACCATAAAAAGCCTTTAATTAAACAATTTTCAAAATTCATTAAAATACTCAAAACTCAATAATTCATAACTAAATCAAAAAAATCCAAATGACCAAACTCACTTGCATGCAACTCATTATAATGCCTAATATTTATTAAAAATATTAAAGTACCAAAAACTATTAAAATCAAAAAGTCAACATTTTGGTCAACTCTAGGTCAAAACTGGGTTAAAACTTCAATAAATCATAACTTTTGAATAGAAAACTCCAAAATGAGTGTGCTACCTGTCTAACAACTCATAATTAGTCTAGTATTTATTAAAATCTGAAACCCTTAAGATTAACTCTAATTTTGAATTCAAATTTTGACCCCTTAGTTAGCATATCCGAATAACTTCCAAAATCCATTAACCCTTTCAAATTCTAGAATTTTCTTAATGGGTAATAAATTCTCAACTAATCCATTAAAATCAGTAACCAACTCCCTTAATATCAGTCACTCTTTTAATTCCAACCAATTTAAATCAACTTAATCACCTCGATTGCTATGGGATACCCAGGCCTACGAGGCTATTAGCTTAGCCCCAAGGAAGGTGAAATAAACTTCACGGCCTCGTGTGAAACAAAGGTAGTAATCAATTAACTTTTAAAATATATTTAATTAAAATTCTTAATTTATTAATACTTAAATCTTAATCTAAATCCCTTTTGAGCTTAACAACCCAGACTTTTAGACAACTTTCAACTAATAACCAACTTTAGGACCTACCCCAGCCACACGACCTTTAACACAACTTTAGATGATGTGCTAGGACAACCAACTCTAGATCTAGTTAGGCCGGTGTTTACATTTACTGCTGTGTGCCAGATTTCGTAGTTTTCACTGCATGTTGTGGATGAATTACTTTGCTGTGTTTGCCTTACTTTTCTGTACTCTGTGTGGATGGATGATGTGTTTGGCGACTAATATTACCCTTAGGTTAGGTACGATCTGGATGTTGACACAGTTTTCCGCAGGTGGCCACGCTCATGCAGGCGAATATAAAAAGGGGGCAAATAAAAAAAATGCATAAATATTATAACTCTTTGCACAGGTGCTTCAGCTACTAAAGCCCCCAAATCATAAAAGAGCGTGCCAGTGTGTTTTACTTTTCTTTCTGCTCATATACAACTGCTTGGGAATAACTGCTTTTATATATTAATTGCTTAGGAATACCCTGCAGGTGAGTCTAGATTTTTATTTTGATATCAATGTAATTTGTGTAAGTGTCAAGTGTTGTGAAAGTTTGATTTTGAGTTGGGATACATAGATCAAAGCTTGGATTCCAAAGAGAAAGGATACCCCTTTAGGGAACACTCCTTTTCCATTTGGAAATCAAATTTGGATCATACCTCCTCCTTACCAAAGAGAAAGAAGTGGCCTTCCCCCTTAGAGGAAGTGCCCTCTTGTCCATTTGGGTAATCCACTACGAAGATTCAAGAAGATGAAGAAAAGGAGTCGAAGAAGAACGAGATTGAGGATTGAAGATTTGAAGATTGAAGAGAATCCCACTCAAAATAACTTGCATCATTATTAGTTTTGAAATCGGGTTGCTGTCCAGTGGTGCCCGGCCACTTACTTTCTGCAAAACTCTGGTTTGTAATAAGCAAGCAATTTGCCTATGGACATTTATAATTAGTTAATATTTTGATGTGATGAATTGGCTGCCTTTTAGGATTTCTTGCTTTCCTAGTTTTTTGCGATTGTATGCGCTTTTTTTTCGCCGGATACGTGAGAACTCTGAGGGTGTGAAGTTTTCTACTCATAACCTTAAATGTCTAAAATTTAGTGAGTCCTAAATAACATAAAAGATAATGAAATCTAGGGATTAGCGTGGATCGACCTCGGTGCATACATATTTCTGGCACTTCTTCTTTCCGTTGTTTAGACCGCTCCCCCTGCGGGATAGAGTCCGATAGTCTGACCTATGAGGACGAGGTGCCCGGACCTGGGGAAGTCGCAGTCTTCTAAAAAATTATTTTTATAAGCTGTTTTTAAAGATTTCAAGCATACTTGATTGGAAGTTGTTAACTAGCATGCATTGCATTAGATACAAACTTAAAGAGTCAAAATTTTAATTGCATCAGTTTAGCATTTTAACACCCAGCATAAGTTGAAGGCCAATTAGGAAAATCTCTAAATGTCGGCCCTGACTCTCCAAAACTTTAATTAACAACGTCCCTACCACTCTTTCATAAAAGACCAGACCTCATCTCTTTTAAAATCGACTAGGTGGTTAGCTGGCTCCCAATCCAGGCCGGGGTAAGTCTAGGCATTGCACTACATTAGTTAGGTCGGACGACTGTGGTCCAGTGTCCAATAATGATTTAGGATCCGGGCAGATCTTTGATCATAAGACCCCAAATTTCGGGAATATAGTCCCAAATTTCTAATAAAATGCTCAACTCTAATTAAATATCATTTCAATCCAAAACATAAAGCCCAACACTTAGATTAAGTTGGGACGCTTCCGGATGGTTCTGGAATTTCAAAGTGTCCCTACCCTCCTCCTTTAACTCCGTTAATAACTGCTCAATTTTGATCCATTCACTGTTGAATTTCAAAATTCACTTCTCTTTTTTGATATCACTCCTAAAATTCTAAACAAATTTCCGCCGTTATTTTAATCGAGAGTTTTCGTAGGAAGACCTTGTTTTCTTAACGATGTAATTAACTACGAGGCTTGCGCTCGTAGGAGATTTTAGAAACCACACACGCACCTGATTTTAAAAATTAATTTTTCAAAACTCAATTGGATTTCTTTGGAAAAAACTTAAAATATTAGTGATCATTGTTATCATATTCAAAGAATTATCATCGAAATATTTTCCCCCTCGGGAGATACATCTTTCTTGATAAGGCTTTGGATGTGACCTAACGATCACTCTTCTTGAATATTGTAGCTGGATATTTAGTTGAAACCTCATTTTGATCCTTCGGGCCATATGAAGTTTCTTTAGCATCCGGTCACGATATTCAAGATGAATTTTTATAATTCTAAATCTGAATACCGTTATGAAATTTTATCTCAACTCTCGAGGTGATATACTTTTTCTAACGAGACAATTCGATTTTAGAATTTAATTTTAATCCAAAGAACTAATATTTTTAAAATATGTTTTCAAAATTCCACCAACAGTTTTTTGTTGTCACCTTCAATAATTAAGCCCTTATAAATAAACATCCAATCTTTAATAACATCCTTGATAAATTAAATAGCTAGAAGCTCCAATCTTGATATATCCCAATGGATACAAGCATGACCAAATGCCAACAGAAATCTACCCTTGTAATCATGAAAAATACCTCCAATCCTAGCCTTTTAGGATGTTAATAATGAAGCATCTACATTAACTTTGATCCAATCAGGTGGAGGAGGACGCCAATGATTGTCCAACAACCTAAAAGGTTAATTAACATCCCATATACCCGAGTTAAAACAATTAAAAGAGTTTGAAACTACATCAAAACTAACAATATTAGATGCAATCACCAACGGGCTGCTTTCTACTCCACCGTGAATAAACTCATTCCAAGACTTCCAAGATAAGAATACAGTGTTGCAAAATAAGTTAATCAACCAATGATTTTGATTATCCAGCCAATTACAGTAGAATTCAAATGATTCAAAAGGAGGAATACCAAATCCCTAATTGTTTAACTGCTAAACAACATCTTGTAGCTTCTTTCATTTGGTAACCACATGCTCAATGTCTTCAATTCCCTTACAGCCCCTTGGACAACCGTCATTCCCTTGCAATCTTCTATGAGATAAGATTTGGTAAGTGGGAATTACGTTGTTAAGAATTCTCCACCAAAAGATTTCCACAAGTGGAATGAGCTTGGATTTTTTCAACTAGGACCAATTAATAAAAATAGAGTGATTTTGTTCCAATGCCTCAGTTGCTAATGCTGATATTGACTTACTAGAATTCTTTTGAATAAGTTCTATTTTATCATCTAAAAGATCAGATGATATCTTGTAATAAGATTTACAAGTTCCTCATCGAAGAAATTTTTGAGTTTCCTTACATCCCAGTAGACATTAGAAATAAATATATCAACCGTTGCATCACTGCTATCTTGAGTCAGCACAAAGGTTGGCCATCTATCAATGTTTTTATCCATAATTTAAATGTCTTTGAATATATTAATTGATTCTCTATTAGCAATTCTCCATCTAACAACCGGTTTAAGGAATTTCTCTCCAATATTAATTAACTTCCAAGCAACTGACGCTGCTTCTTTCGAAACACCAGCATCATAAATTGAACCATATTTCGGGAAGAGAACCTTGTGCATCAATAAATTTTTGTCTTGACTATACTTCCAAGCAAGTTTGGCTCTTAACGGGATAATAGTCCACAACCACCATAAATCTTCAATATACACACAAGCTCCCAGTTAACATACTGAAGTCCAAGACCCCCATCCTTTTTGTTCCATATGAAGCTTCTATACAGTTTATCTATTTCATTCAAAACACTCTTCAGAATCAATGAAAGGGTAGAATGAATGGATAGATAAAAAAGTAAAACTGACTTGACAATAGTGATTCTCCTAGCTAAAGAAATAAATTTGCCACCCCAAACATTTAGCATTCTCAAAACTTTCTCTAAAATGATCTAAAAGTCTGCTCTTACTAGTCTCTTCAATACTATTTTGGTGCCTAAATAAGATAATTCTTTGACAACTTTGATGTTCATTATTTGAGTAATTACTTTTCTTTTTCTTTTTTTTCACTATTTTTCCAAACAGCATACCTGATTTACTAATGTTTATCTTTTGCCCTGTCCAACCACAAAAGTTCATTAGGATACCTTTAATCTCCTTCACTATCTTCAATCTTGATTCATAGAAAATAATCATGCCATCTGCATAGAGTATGTGGGAAATTTTTGGCCTATTTGGAGAAAAGCAATTTCTAATAGTTTCCTCTCTTTGTAAAAAGGCATTCGATAAGAGTTGGGAGCAAATAATAAACAAGAAAGGTGATAAAGGGAAATCTTGTCGAAAACTACTCCTAGCATCAATCCAATTAGAGAAGTTGCCTTGATTAACAAAGAAAATGAAGGATTATGAATGCATTCCAAAATTAAATTAGCAAATTTGGTAGGAAAACCAAAATATTCCAATGCTTTCACCAAAGTGGGCCAACCCATAGAATCATAAGCTTGCTCCATATCTATTTTGAAGGAGACTAAACCTTTAGAGGATATAAAATACCTGAACTTGTGGAAAATTTCTTGGGCTACTAAGACATGATCTGAAAGCGATCTTCCTTTATGAAATTCCACTTGTTCTCTCGATATCTACTTTGGAATAACAAGCAACAGTCTATTCAAAAGCACCTTGGAAGAATAGAATAAAAAGTGTTGCATAGACTAATGGGTCTAATTTGAAGAAGACATAGGATTATTTACCTTTGGGATCAACACTATAATAGTCTCTTTCCATTATTTACACATCTCCCCAAAATAGAAGAAGTGATTAACCTCTTTCCAAAAATCTTCTTTAATAATGGTCCAATATGATTTAATAAATGAATAGGAAATACCATCAAATACAGGAGCAATGTTCCCACCAACATCCCTTATCACCATCTCCATTTCTTCCAAGGAGAAATCTTTGTTCAACATAATAATATCTTCTTCATTTAAGCCTCTCCAAGATTTGATCCATCCATTCATAAAGCAGCTTCTATCTTTCCACTTTTCCTTAAAGAAATAAAATAAAACTTCTTCTATTTGATGCTGGTCTTCAACCACCAATCCATTTTCATCTTTGATCTTGTATATGAAATTGGAGTTTCTTCTTGCACTAGCAAAGGCCTGAAGAAACCTAGAGTTGCAATCACCTTCCACTAGCCATTTGACCTTAGCTCACTACCTCTACCATGTACATAACCGAGCCAAGGTATAATTCAATTAATCTAATTTAGCTTTCAATAACCAACTGCCTTCATCTGAGAGGGACCCAAAATCTGCATCCTTAGTTTGTAACTCTTAGATTTCCTTCTTCAGAAGTTCCTTTGACTGATTTAAGTTTTTAAGTTTGGCTTTACTCCAATAAAACAAAGCCTTTAAGGCCCTTTTCATCTTATGATTTAGAATTTGAGAAAGATGACCATAAGCTTTCTTCCTCCGAGCATCCCTCACCACCCAACCAAAGATGGAATTGAAGCCCATACATCTTTGAATTTGATATTTTTCTTATACGAAGAGTTGAATTCCAATAAGTTTAAAAGGATCGGACAATAATCCAATGCAACTCTAGCCAGGTGCCTAACCATCAAACAGTAAAAAGAATTTAAAGCTAATGAATTTAAAAAACACATGTCTAACTTTTCAAGGATCTGTTTAGCCCCTTTTTTATTATTACACCAAGTAACACTAAAGGAAAATCGTCCATTACCAACAAAAATTTTCGACAGCTTTCCGACGGTTAATTTTCTAGCGGCTTTCTGGCTGTTTTTTGATGGAAGAAAATGACATAACTTTTTAGATGGAATTTTCAGGCGGTTTCTTTCTGGTAGAATTTTTCGGCGGCTTTTCTAGTTTTTCGGTGGCTTTTAAATAATTTAATTAAAATGATTACAATTTTAACTATTTAAATGAATTAATAAAAATGATTAAAAATAATAGTAACTATTTTATTAAATTTTCATTTTAAAATTAATTAGTAATTATTAATTTTTATTTTATATTATTTATTATTTTTATTTTTTATAATTAAATTTGTTAGTATATTTAATTTTATTTAATAACTTCATATTGGGTCATTATATAGTTTAAATAAAAAAAATAACAGTAAAAATGCATTTGCATGTTCAACGATATGGTTGGAAGTTTGATACTTTCCCAAACCACCCTGGTTCGAATCCCTTGGCAGGTGGGCTCTTGCACAGGCCATGTAACAAACCGCAAAAGTAGACTGAATAGTTTAAAAAATATAAACAAGAAGGGAGAAAAGAACAATTTTAATCAACACCATTTTACCACCAAAGCTAAGCAAATTAAATTCCCAAGAGCTCAGTTTATTCTGCATGGCAATAATCAAGTCATCAAAAAGAAAAGAGCTTTTACAACCTTTAAAAAGAGGAACACTCAGATATTTAAGCGGAAGGAAGCCTTGCACAAAACTAGTAGTATCTTTAGAAGCATTGATGCGAGCACTAGACAAAATCTTAGGAGTGATAAAACAACACTTATTACTATTAAGGTTTAAACCACTCAAAAACTCAAACTTATTTAAGAAAGTCATAAGCATATTGACCATATTGATATAACCATTAGAAAAAATAATAACATCATCAGTAAAGCATAAATGGAAGATAGGAAACCCCCCCAGAGGTTGTAAAATATAAGTTAGGATAATCTTCATAGATAAGGGTAAGACCTCTAGAAAGATACTCAGTCGCAATGATGAAAAGAGCAGGGGAGATAGGATCACCTTGTCTGATACCGAGAGAAGAATTAAAAAAAAAATGTTGCTTTTACCATTAACAATAATGGAAAAATAAGAACTCTAAATACTATTTTGGATTAAACTAATGAAATTAGCATTAAAACCAAAAAGCTACAAAATGTGATATAAAAACTTCCTGTTAATGTTATCATAGGCTTTAGCAATATCTAATTTAAAAATCATGTTACCGCCCCGCACTTTGAGGTCAAGGTCTTTAATAATTTCTTGAGCCAAAAGGATATTATTAGTAATGGCTCTACCTTTAACAAACCTCATTTGGTAAGGAGAGATAATTTTAGAAAAAAAAATGATACAAACATTCTAAAATAATTTTAGAGACCAACTTTCTAAAAAAAGAGCACAAATTGATAGGACAAAAATTGTCTCATTTATTAGCATCAACATTTTTGGGAATATGCACAATAGAAGTACTAGGAAAAAAACTTAGGCATAGAATTTCCATGAAACAAATCTAAAATAGCAGCATATAAATTATCACAAATAATATTCCAATAGTTTTGAAAATATAGTAGAAAAACCATCAGGGCTAGCCACATAATCACCATTCATATCAAAAACAACTTTCTTGACTTCCTCCATAGAAGAAAAACAAGTAAAAATATTGTTATCCTCCTTATTAATGATGCTAAGGAGAAGCTAAGTTTGGTTAATCATATGAGGCTAAAAGATTTTATTAAAAAGCTTAGTGAAATGCTCTACATCAGACTTAGCAATCTCATGTTCCTCCTCAAAAAAACTTTTAGCTCTATTCTTTTTAACCAATGAATGAAAATATTTAGTATTATTATCCCCATCAATAAGATGTTCCGTAGATGATTTTCATTTCCAAAAAATCTCCTTCTGCTCTTGAATCTTAAACAAAAAATGTTATCCCCTTTCAAATTAACTAAATTAACATCCGAAGGATCATTATGACAAATAAGCTCATAAGAAGTGACTTTTTTGCAACAGAAATAATATTAGTAAAAAGTTTTTCGAAAATATTTCTATTACACCAGCTAAGTTTATACTTAAGCCTTTTGAGTTTGAACCACAGTTTAATCATCCCAACACTATTATTGTCAGGATGTAAAGGAGCATCCCAATTCTCTTCTACTAAATCATTGAAAGTGTTGTCTAACAACCACATATTTTGAAATCTAAAATTATGAAAAAAGGCAAACTATATAGACTTGATAATAATCAAGAGAGGAGAGTGATCAGAAAAGTTTTACTCAAGTGCTCAACAAAGGTGTTATTATTAGAATTCATCCAATAATCATTAAATAGAACACGGTCTAAACATTTCCACATATTACCATGATTCCAAGTAAAGGGATTACCAATAAAGCCAATATCAATAAGATTACAATCCATCATCATACTATTCAAGTCTTCCATAGAATGATAAATAAGGTTGGAACCACTGATCCTTTCAGAAGGGTTAGAAATAGTATTAAAATCACAACCCACTAACCAAGGAGAGTTAATAAGACCGCTAAAGATAGAAAGCTGATTCCAAAGATCCTTTCTGACAATACGTGAGAAAGAAGCATAAGTAAGAGAAGCATAAAAGTTAAACTGCATAAAATTAATTTTACAATGCAAAACTTGAGTAAAATCATCAGTAACATCAATGCTAATCGGGTCTTTCCAAAAACCCAAATTTTTGTTGGAAATAATAGACACACTATAATTAAAAGCAAGAATCCTAGTAGTCTCATCTAGCTTGGAGACAGAAGTACGAGGTTCTAATAAAAAAAGAAAATAAATATTATGAATGTGGCATAAGTTACGAATTCTATTCCTAGAATAAGGGAAACCAATGCCCCAAAAATTCTAAATAATCAACTTAATTATTAATATGTAATTTCTTTAAAGTTTGACAGTGTGTGCTTCTTGGAGATTGCACATTGAGGTTTTGCACTTTTTTTATTTTTCTTGGTTTTGACTGAAATGAAATCATGCTATTCATCAACACTACGTTTGTCAGCACAGTCATTATTAAAAGCTTCACCATTAATAGGAGTAGGAATCATACCACATATACCTTTACCTTTATCCTCTCTTTGCAAATCATTTGAAGTCTCTAAAGCATTAGTGTACCCAACCATACCATTCTCATTATTCTGAATTCCATCATCATTCCTCATGATATTAGTCACCTGCTCTAGTTTCTCCTGCACAAATTCCCCTTCTTCCATATTTCAATTAGAAATATTATCCTGATCATTCACAAAGAGATTAGCTACACAAATATCAGCACATTTATCATTATTTCCCATCAATTCCAATAAATTTTTGTTAGTAGCACATGGTAAATATTATTAAGAGGTATTGAAGAAAATTTTGAAGAAATGTCAACCATCTGCTCATCAACAAAATCCAAATTATCTAAACCCTTACTAATTAGAATATGAGATCCAAACATAATGTAAGGGGGCTCATGAAATTCTACCTCATCAGAAGAAGGGTTGCATTCCACATTCATATTTTCATCTCCTCTAGAATCTTTCTCCATCTGACAGACATCATCATTGTTACCCTTGATCATTTCAACAACATGATTACCTTTTTTATCATGAGAAGGATTGGATGTCATAAGCAATTCCTGAGCCTGCACTTGGTTAGTTTTCTCATGAGCGATATGATCAACAACAATAATTTTTCTTTTAGAATCTTTTGCAGTTTCTTTATGAATGCGTAATTGAGGATGCAAAATAAAGCATTCTGAATTGATATGACCATGCATTTTACAATGGCTGCAATAAATAGACAAGTTTTCAAATTCAACTTTTTGTTGATACCCATCAATTTCCAAACCTATCCAGATTTCTTTAGCATACTTCTTTGAAATGTCCATTTACAAGAAAACACGTGCAACAGACGGCCGAGAAATAGTCGTAATAGCTTGATCAGTTTGTACGGGCTTACCAAAAATGGAACCTAAAGCAAATAAGATATGAAATTAAAAAGATGATGTCTCAAATTTGGAAAGGATATCCAAACTAGAGCTATTGGAGATTCCTTTCTAACATCAAAATCCGGAGTCCACTTAAGAAATCTCATTTAACAACCCAGAATATAATAAGTTCTTCTAGAGAAAATGCGACTGTAATCTAAATCATTCGAGAGCTGAATCACTATGTGTTGTTGATCGAACAAGCCCATAAAGAAAGTTCCGTAGAGTTTTAGTGAGAGAAAGAATTTCTGAATAATATCAAGATTAGTCATTCTTAACACAAACTTTCTAACTAAAGTAAAAGCAAAAGGGATTGAAAGTTGAGAAACAACATTATCATCAAACAATAAAGCAGGCAGGCCCTTGAAATAAGATTGGACTAAATCCAGCTTAGAAGATGTAGCCGAATAACCTCCCGCAACAACATCCTCAAACGGGCGATATTTAACAACAAGATTCGAGGAAAACCATGAGTTGGATGACAACGACATCGTCATCGCCCAAACCCCATAGAAAAATGAAAGAAATCGCAAAACAAAGCTGCGAAAGAATAGAAACAGTCACAAAATAAAAGTAATCAAACAAAATCACTAGGAAAGGAGTTACGATTCAGCTGCAGGATGCTTTGAGAAGGAAACCCTATAATCACCATTGTATCGCCAAAGATAGAAAAAGTGAAAACCAAATTGAGAATGACGCTAAACTAGATCCTCTAGAAAATAAATAAATTTTATTTATGGTTATGGATTTTGTAGATGAAATCTTAATTTTATGCCTTATTATGCATGCCATTTTCATTAAGAATATGGAGTGAAATACTTTCTATTATGAAGTTCTCAAAGCAAAATTAATGTGTTACTCAGTCTAGCTTTCCTTAATTCACATGTATTAGTAGAGAAGGTATACCATCACATTTTTCCTCAAAGGTGGTCTAAGATGATATAATCCAACATCTTTCTCTAATGTTACATTGGAATTTTTTAAGCCAAAGTTAGTTTACTTAAAAGTTAAGTTAGAATTTATATATTACTTGTTTAATAGCAAATCTTTTGAAAGTTTAACGCATGGAAGTAAGTAAGGGTGTAAAATTCTGTCACGACCTGAAAACCCAACCCGAAACCGACCCAAAAAATTTGGGTTCAGGTCAACCCATTTGTGAAACAGGTCAGGTCAGGGTTCAGATTTCTAAACCGTTTGAAAAATGGGTTAAGTTCGGGTTGACCCGACAACCCGCGGGTCGACCCGTTTAACCCGGATCAAACGTAACCTAACTCGGTTTCCAACCCTATCTCGCACTGGAGCTTCACCATCTCAGGTTAACAAGTCAAGCCCCGCCTCCTCCACCAGCGATGGCCCACCCCACCTCTGGCGGTCTACCCTACAGCAGAACCCACCTCCGTCAGGCTCCAGTAGACCTGCCAGGAGCCCAAGATGCGTCGACATCGGAATGCTCAGTGAAAACCTCTCAATTGTAATCGCTTGGCCTCTCTTGCTACTACGGTAGCACCTAGTGTGGTCAGCACCAATCGTGTTCAGGCTCCAGGCCCTACGCTCTCAGTCAGTCCACCCTGTCGCCATTCGCCCACACAACGACGACTAGCCAACTTGCCATTCACCCACGACGACGCCCAGCCAAGTTGTCATTCATCCTTATTTTACGATTCACAACTGCGCTAGCGAGTTGGATCGGGTCAACCCGACAACCTGTGCAGGTTGGGTTTGAGTTAGGATTCTTGACCCATTTGGCTAAACGAGTCGGGTTCGGGTCACCCCGTTTAGGCCCGGGTCAAGTCTGGTTTGATACGAACCCGACTCGTTGACCCGAATTGACACGCCTAGAAGTAAGGGTTGACTTAGTTGATTGAAGTATGAGAAGTTGACATAGAGTGGACTTAATTATTCTAAGGTTGATGCTAACTTACTATTTCACATTGGACTAGTTTGAGGTTTTTATTATGCTAAAATTTGTATATATTATAGGTCAGTTTAATTATTAGTTGATCAATACAAAACTTAAATTATTTGTGTTGTATTTAGGCTTCTTTAAGTATACATGATAATAAACTACATTATAGACAAAATAAAAATTTTATCAATTCTAATACTTTTTTTCTTTGTGGGTTTTGTGAATCAACAAATGGATTATGAGAATAAGATTATTTCCTACCCAATTTTGAATTATATAAAGCATAGGATGATAGAAAACCTTTGATAATAGCATGTTAAAGGTTTTCTATTTAATATAGCAACTGGATATAATACCAAATCTCCGAATACATAGAATAAATGTTGGTATTAAATAGGGGCCATATAGATTCCAAGAAGAGAACTTAGCCAAAGCAGCCATATAAACTGAAAGTTCGTTAGGGATGTTAAGCCCTATAGAATTGGCCCGAGTCTAACCAAGAGGGGGGGGGTGAATTGGTATTTAAAAATTTTTTTAAGCAAAAAGAACGATTATCACAAACCAAATCACCACAAAATAAGTGCGGAAGAAAAGAAATGCGGAAGCAGTAAAAATAAGAACACAAGGGTTTATAATGGTTCAGTCAACTCGACTACGTCCACTCCCCAGAGGTGCCCTCCGAGTATTGCACTACCAACGTGACTCTCCCTTAGGCCCCATAGCTAGGAGGAGAAGCCCTTATAAAAACACCTCCTTTTTGCCACACCCGGCAAGGTAGAGAACCCAACTTCTTTTGCTTCCTCCTGAAGCAGGCAGAGAACCACGATCACTTGCTAAAACTTACCTCTCCCAACCCTTCCAAGGATAAGAGACTCTAGGGAAGAAGAAGTGGAACAATGCTTAGAGCAACCCTTGTGAATTCCCTCATAAGCTCCCCCTCACAAGATCCTCTCTCTCTTTCTCTCTCTCTCTCTCTCTCTCTCTCTCTCTCTCTCTCCTTTAGGTTTTCTCAGGTCAAGACAGCAGCCAAGGGTGTTCAAAAATGTTGAACAAGAGCTCTTAAATAGAAGAGCTTCAAAGTGGCTCATTAATTGAAAGTTGTCGACTTTATCGTCCAGGACGATATTTAAATCATCCTGGTTGATCAGTACAAATCTCATAGGATCGGCCAGAGCTTCGCCCTGAATGCAAACTGGATGATTAAAAATTTTCTTGATCATCCCAGACGATCTCGCGATCGTCCTGGACGATTAGTTTAAATTAGAGGAAAATCGGCCAGAGCATCGCCCTGAATTTGAGCTGTCCGATCCAAATCGGGCAGCGCATCGCCCTGAATTTGTACTGGCCGATATTTATCGTCCAGGAGCAACCAATGGTCTTTGAATGGATCTTCCAGGATGATTTGATCGTATCAATCATCCTTAATTACTCCCATGATTGTCGGATCAACTTAGGCATAATTATACAATATCGTCCAAGCCGATCAAATAATCGTCCTGGCCAATTTCCAATAATACAAAATATCTAAACTGATAATGGCGGTAATTTCTTTCTGTATTGAGCATATCGTCCAGGCCGATCAGTTAATTACGGCTTCCTTAACTAAGAAATTCTAATTAGATCTTCTGTTTTGAACTCGATTGTCCAGAAAGATATAAATATCGTCCGGGCCGATGTGAGTAAAAACATAAGTTCTAAATCTCTCAAGTGTGTGTGTATAGGGTAACTTAACATCAGTCACTTCAAGCAATTATAATTGACTCAAAAAAGAAAAGAAGAAAATTACAGACTGGCTCAATCCTAATCTACCCAGTCTTGAGCTGATTCCGATTTTCGTCCGATCTTTGAGTCCTGAAAAGTCAGTAGAAAAAAGGCTGTCATAGTGAAACAAGATTTGTTTTATATCATCAAAATCATAATTCAAAAGCATGTTTGTAACAATCTCCCCCTTTTTGATGATGACAAGCATATCGATAATCAATTCTAAAACAGTAATGCAAAACTAAACAAGCTTTCAATTTTTTGAACTGAACAAGTACAAACATACTATAAGAGAACTGCAAGAGCAAGTACAAGCATACTACTCCCTCTTTTGACATCTCAAAAAGGAGGAGGAAACTAAAAATAAAAACTAAAGTAGCTAAAAGCACAATACAGAAAAAGAAAGCAATCCATAGAAAACAGAAATTAAAACTAAAAAAATGAGGGATCCTGATCATCAGATGGAGGTGGAGGTGGTGGAGCATGCTGAAAGTAGCTAGCTAGCGTAGTAAACTGAGCATTGAACCAGGCTATGTCCTGGTCGTGCTGCTGCTGCTGGTGAGTAATGTAGTTGTCAAAATGGGCTAAGTCCTCTGTGCGGTGCTGCTCATAGTGGGCAATGTCCTCAGAATGTTGCTGCTCCTGTGCAGCAACGTAAGCATCAAAATGGGTCTCCCAATGATCAAATCTCTTCACTAACTGGTCAAACTGTGAGTGCTGGTGAAGAGGAGCAGGATCAAGAATGGGAACGGGAGCCTCCTCCTCCTCGACCCCCTGAGGTTCCCCATCCCCTGGTGGGAGACGAGTACTGTGAAGGATATTGAAAGAGCTGTTTGAGTAGCAAGGAGGCTGAAGGTCGTGACGAGCAGCATATTAAAGATTGTATTTGGTTTCAAGAATATAGGCTATGAGATGTCCTAAAGCAAGGTTGGGTTTCTTCCTATGGCCTGGATTATGAATAGTTGTTAAATGATCAATGTATCGAAAGATTAGATCAGTAGCATTAAATTATCTCCTGGCCATGATGAAAAAGGTAGTTAGAGAAAGTAGAGGAGTGATGTGGACTCGGTCCCCGACTTTTGGAATAATGGAGGTGCGAAGGACATGCTGAATTGTCCTAGCATCTTTAACTAAAGAGCTAGTCTCTCCAACATGAAAGGGTATGTTGGTCCGGCGAAAAAAATGGTTTGCCGTGGACCAGTTAAAATTAGGATCTGAGATGATTATATGCAGCTTATTCCCGGTGGTGGATAGCTGCAATAGTTCAGCACAGTCCTGATATGTGATCTCGACCGGGCGTCGATTCACATAGGAGGTCAGAGCTGTGAAAGTAGAATTTATACGAAGATTTGCATAAAATTCTAACAGAAGTTATGAGGAAAAAGGGACAGCGAGGGTAAGAATGAAATAGAGAGAAGTGTGAGCAAAGTGATCCATTATCGGATATGAAAGGTGGACAGGATTGATGGTTCTGGAAAGGGTGATGCCACATTCTTTGTAACGACGGTAAGCTGCTTGATCCTCCACTTCCCTGAATCGAGGGTACAGATTGGCCCTCGAGGAACTTCCAAAAGCCTATCGGACTCGCTTCCCACTAGCCATAGTAAGAAATTAGTAAGTAAAAATGAGATAAGAAGAAGCTTTGAGGTGAAAATAATGACTGGAATGGTCTGAATTTAAATAAACGGCCATATCGTCTAGGACGATCGCAGAATCGTCCAGGACAATTTGGTTAAATTATTACGTACATGCCGATTGGTCAAAAAGGCGGTCCGATCGTCCGGGCCGATCAGATATCTGCCAGGACAATTAGACACAGGAGATCGTCCCGAGGAGTTAAGCTAGACGACCGTGGAAAAAGCAGTTTGTCCGGGCCGATTAGGTGTATCGTCCAGGACGATGCACAATAATTGATCTTACCGGTCAAAGTTAAAACATTTTAAATCTGTGTCACATGTATCATCTAGGACTAATATTGGATCGGCCATGACGATTGTCCAATAATGGATTGTTCGTGGCCGGTTTTAAGGATTTAAACGTACTGACATGTGGATCGTCCAGGACGATCTAGTGTATCGGCCAGGACAATGACCATAAATGTATCGGCCAGGATAAAAAAATGTATCGGCCACAACGATCAAAAATGATTGTAACAGAGTTCGATCATATTGGTTAGGACGATAAAGGATTGTCCGAGACGATGAGTTACAGAAAGCTCAAAAAAGTTCAGCAGATAAAATTTTGAAGATAAATTATCATATCGTCCAGGACGGTAGAGGTATCGTCCAGGATGATGTGACAAGAATTTGAAAATCATGAAAAGATGGAGATGATCAGGAAAAACCTTAAACAAAAAATAACAAAAACAAATAAAAATAAGAAAATAAAAAAGAGACGAAGTTTTTGGTTTTTAATTTTTCTATTTCTTTTTTAGCAAAGCAAGCATATGACAAATTTTCAAATGATTAAATTTTAAAGATTTGAAAGATCAATGAGTTAACAATGTCATAATCAGAAAACGGTAGAAAATCTGATCCTGTTTACCCTAGCTCGGACTTCTTTCAGGATAAAAATTAGAGGTCTAACTCAGAATAAATTAGATAAAAAAAAGACCCGTTCAAAACTTGGTTACAAATAAAATATCTTATAAAATAGTATACAAAAGTAATTTGTCTCTAACATGGAATTTGAAATCAAGAATGAGTTCTTCTAAGTTTTAAAAATTTTGAAAAGAGAGGATAGCTTGCATTTAGTGGGCTCATTTTATGCCTCTTGTCACTTTGATTGGCTCTTTGAGCATCTTTTGATTTTTGATACACTTTCGTGTATGTACTTTTCTTTTCAATTTGGCGTTATTGGCCTTTTTTTTTTTGCAAGCTAAAAACTCTTTAACAAACCCTTAAAAAAGTTTTTAGTTGTAATTATATCTTCTAGATATTAGAGAAGAGGGGCTCTCTCTCTAATATAGAGAAGAACAAACCACAAAATAAAAATTAAAATCACATGATAAGTTCAACGGCAAGATTTCAATTAACTTGAAAGATATATAAGAACTTTGGATCATATATAAGATAGACTATTGTAACAAGAAAAAAAAGTTCTTAATTTTAAAAATCATTTGTTAAAATGAGATAGACTTTTTGTTTAGAAAAGAAAACTATATCACCAAAAGAGGTTAGATGGAGGGAAACCATCAACGGTGTTTTGTCCCTTTAACCGATTTAGAAATGCTAATCATTGGCCATAAATCTCCAAAGTTTAGGAACAAGAAAAAAACATCATAAAGAAAATAAAAATAAAAAAGACTAGAACAACTAAACAAAAACTATCACAAAAACAAAATATAACAATAATCAAAATGCAATTCAAGAATTTATTAAGCAGCAAGTTTAAGCAGTTATGAGCTGTGAGCCTCCATTTATCCAAGTATCCTATGCTCTCACGAGGTCTTTGGTGAGAGCAATCCTGCAATAATCAACAACTGTCATATTTAGGAACCCAAATAGGTTTGGGTCCCTTCGCATGAAAAGTAGAGTGTAATGCATGTATGCTATGCTGTAAATTATGCAATTTTGGTCACCACACCCATCGTGTACTACGGTGAACAGTACAAGTGTGTGAGATGTGTCCTAGCAAACCACATGAAAAGCATCTAACACTAGGAAAAGGATTTCTTAAATGGTTTAGATTGTAATGCCTCTTCCTAGGTCTTGGCTTTAGATCAAAAGTAGGTGTCATCCAATTTCTCTTAATTGAGTCCAATTCATCTTTAAGCCTCAAGTTAGTATTTTATAAAGCACTATTATCCATCCTCAAGTTGAACTCTATTTCTTTAGATTTCTTCAAATCAGATTTGAGTGAGGTGTGTGAAACTTTTAATGCATCATGCTCATCAGTTAATTCCGAATGCTTTTTATTTAAATCATCAAATTCATCAAGTAGAACTATGTGATTTGAGTCAATCGTAGAATGAACTTTGAGAATAATTTCATATTCTTTCTGTAAATTTGAAAGTTCCAACTTTAAACTATCATGAGTCTTTTTAAGTTTTTTGTATGATGCATGAATTTTCTCACAAAATTTTGAATAATTGATCATAAGTTGGTTTACATACCTCTTCTTTATCACTTTAATCAATATGATCTTTTACCATTAAGCACAAGTTTATTGTTTCATCTTCAGGTTCAGTCTCCGATGAATCAGATGCAGAATCTGCCCAAAATGCCTTTTGAAGCCTCTTTTTGTCCTTTCTAAACTTGGGTTTCTCCTCACCCTTTTCTTTGCTTGAGTGATCTTGAAGTGTAGAACAATCCGCTCTAATATGTCCAGGCTTATTGCATTCAAAGCAAACAATATCAGAAGATTTTTTAGAATATTTATTATCCTTACCTTTTCTCCAATTCTGATGATGCTTTTGCTTCTTCCTTAGAAAGCTTTTGAATTGCCTTGTGCTAAAGGCAATGCCATCGCTCTTAGACCCGGAAGAATCAGAGTCCGATTTGTGTGCCTTTAGTTCCACAGTTTTCTCTGTTGCAAATCTATTTTTCATGGCTTATGTTTTGATGATTGACAAACACTATGTCTCTTGGACTACTTGTTGCTTCTAACTTTTCAGGAATCGGAGATCGAACGATCAAGAAGGAGCCAAGTTCAGGATTGCGTAGGTATTATACCTTTCATAAGTGATGCACAATTTATCCCAAATTTCTTTACCAGTTTTGCAAGTTGAAAAACAACACATATAATCTCAGATTTCAAAGCACAAGAAAAATAGTTCAAATATTTCGCAGTTTAATTGAGGCTAATCACGTTCATCAAAAGTTCATTCAGTAAAAGCAACTTCAGTTTTCACACCATTAATCTTTACGAAAGGTGGAGAATAACCTCGTTGAATAAGCTCACATACGATAATCAAGTAGATGAAAAAACGTTGACATTGCGAGTTTCCAAAAATCAAAAGGTAAGTTATCGAACAGGGAGGTCGAGGTTAATAGAAATACCTCTCGGGTAGTGTTTACGATTCCAATGTTAGCCATGGATCAATTCAGAAAAAGTTTTTTAAACTTTAATTTTCGAATCCCGCCTGATTTACACTTGAAAGTTCGTTTAAGGATGTTAGAGCCTATGACACTTAGTCCAAAGCTAACTAAGGGGGGTGAATTGAATTTTAAAATCTCTTTCACCAAAGAAGAAAATGCATAAACCAAATTCACACCACAGAAATAAATACGGAATTTAAAAGCGCGGGAAAGCAAGAAAAAAAGAACACAGGAAATTTATAGTGGTTCGGTCGACTCGACCTACCGTCCACTCCTTGGAGGCCCAACCCTCCAAGTATTTTTGCCCCACTCAACCAAAACGTGACTCTCCTTTAGCCCCCACGGCTAGCGGAGAAGCCCTCACCCAATACTTCCTTTTTTGCCAACCCCGCAAGCAGAGAACCATACTCCTTTGCTTCCTCCTGAAGCTGGCAGAAGAACCCAAATTCAAAAGCAAAACTCCTTACCATCTTACCGACCCTTCCACGGACTGAGAACTCTAGCGAAGACGAAGCCAGAGCGATCCTTGAAGCAACCCTGTTGAATCCCCTCACAAGGGCCCCCCTCATAGATCTTCCCTCTCTCCTCTCTCTCTTTCTCTCCTCAAAGGCTTCTCAGGTCAAGGCAGCAGCAAAGGTCTTGAAAAACATTTAACAAGAGCTCTTAAATAAAGATCTTCAAAAGAGCTCACTTAATTACAAGTTCACCGACAATATCGTCCTGGCCGATAATGTGACATCACCTTGGCCCCGATCAGTTACAAATTAAAGAAGATAGGGGCCAGAGTATCGCCCTGGAATGCAAAATGGCCTGCAGACGATTGAAAATGTGAGACTTTGATCGTTCCAGGCTGATCTCAAAGATCGTCCTGGACTGATCTCGCATACATTCAAATCAGAGAGAAAAAAAATCTATCCTTACAACTAGCCCCTGGATACGAGCTGGTCGAAATTTATCGTCCTGAAAGTAACTTAAGAGTTTTTTGACTGGATCGTCCTAGCCGATCCTGCGATCGTCCAGCACGATATGATCGTGACAAGCACAGCTTAATTAGCTCCCCTTGACTGTCCTGATCAATTAAGGCATAATTCATGGTAATTTCGTCCAGGCCGATCCTTGGATCGTCCTGGCCAGATAACTTTTAAGAATATAGTATACCTTTAACTGTCGTATGTGGCTACTCTTTCTATTTTGAGCTTATCGGTCCTGGCCGATACACGTATCGTCCAGCCATATGTTAATGACGGCTGCCTTAATTAAGAATTCTTACTTATTACTTTCTCGTTTTAAGCTTATCGCTCCCTTTACTGATAGAATATCGGCCGGGCCGATGTGGGCAAAAACAGAATTTTAAGTCCCTCAAAGTGTTGTGTGTAGGGTTACTTAGCATCAGTCTCTTTGACCATTAGCAAGTAGACTCAAAAGGTGAAAAATTAAAAGTACAGACTGACTCAACCCTAA
>NW_021319911.1:0-17792 GCF_001605985.2 Dendrobium catenatum
TTGTTCTCTAAGACCAGTGGATTAAATTGAATGAAATTTTAAACTTAAGTGACATGCATGAACAGAAGTAATGGGGAAGGTTTTTAACGGTCAAATAATAACTTAATTAAATGCTAACTAAGACTAAGTGTATGACCTAGGGTTTGAGTTTTAGGAGAAACTAACCATTTGATTTGAGGGATTTTGATTTCTCTGAACTTTTAGATTGTCCATGTAAGTTTCTCCTGTTGAAATCGAGGCTTGATAGGCTACAAATTGACCTGGCAAAGCCTTGAGTGGATTTGTGTTTATTTTGTTGGAGGATTGTCACTAACGAGCTTTGACTAGCTATATTTTTGTCTGAATGTATGGAGGATGGTCTGGGGAGCTTGAGTGAGCTGGGGGCTTATTTAGAAAGGATTAAGGTAGTGAGAGATTGGTAACATTAGAATGAATCCTCAAATGAGGATTTTACCCTATTCAATCCATTCCAGATTGAATGGAGGGCCAGGATCCATTTAGTTGGGCTCTAAGATGTTGCCATGTGGCCCTGGGGTGGTTGGGAGTAGAAGCCAAGGATAAGGGAAGGACATCCAAGGTGGAAAGCTCATGTGTCCTCTTATACCCATGTGGAGAGATTAAGGACCATTTGGTCATGATCCAAGGGTTATAATAAGCCCTAAGAATATTTTAGAGTCTTTCTTAACAGTTGGGGTTAAATAGGATTTGGGCTGAAGGGGTTTAATCAAGGGTTTAATTCATTTGGAGGCTACTTTGACCCTCCATTAGCTGTTTGACCAGTCAATGGGTCATGGTAGACGATGTGGCATACAAGGTGGAACTACTCATTGGATGGAATGAATGTTAAACAATGTAATTGGAGTTTGAGGTAGTGTAAGGGGTTTTAACTGGGTTTGAACAAGTCAAAATGACTTGACTTGGTCAAATGAACCATGTCTTGATTTCAAATGAGTTTTGATATATTTGGGCCATATATCTGAATGAGATTGAAGATTTTAATATATTGGTTTGATTGAATTTAAGGGATTGAACCAAGTTAGCTTGAGTTGTCCATACTCGAGTTTAGTTGACCAAGTCAACTAGCGATTGTGTCAAAGGTCGAATCAAGTCTAAATCACTAAGTGAAGTGATTACAAGAGTTTGACAGAGTTTTAAATGTAATTGAGGCTTAATTCAAAGTAGAAAACTTTAAGGGTTTAAACTGGTCAACCTAGGTTAACTTGATCAACCATGTTGAACTAGTGTTAGGGTTTGGGCTTGAAAGGTTTGACTGGATATCTGGAGTCTGGTGGAGGAGATTTCAGGGATCAGAATGGTCATATAAGTCAAATCACCTATTTGGGCCATTAATGGGTTATTAGATCAACTTGGGTTAACTTGGTCATCCTAGGACTAGGTTCAATAGGTTTGAAATGATATTTGAAAATTGTTGTAAGTTGTTCAATGCAATTTGGAGGTTATTTGATTTGAAATGATTGTTTAAACGCCTGAGGGGTATTTTGGTCAAAAGGGGTTGACTTGGTCAACCAAGCTTGACAAAGGTTTGGGTCTGGGTCCTATACAATCCTGATAGTGATTAGGATATATTGGAAGAGGTTCTGGGATTTGATTTGAAAAGGCTATGTTGAAGTCTATAAAAAACTCCAAAATTTCCCTTAAGGTACATTGTAGTCATTTTGACCCCTGGTCAACTAGGGGTCAAAGTGGGTCCATAGAAATGCAGTTTAATGCTCAACAAGTCAGGATTAAGGGTCTAGATATGATTAGAGGATTTGAGGAAAGCTTTAAGGCCAAGATCCACTAGGTGGTAGGTTTAGTGGCAAATGCTATAAATATTTAAAGGTTTTACAGCCTTTGGGTTTCAATTCAGTTTCTGGGATTAGAGGTCTCATAATTAGCTCAAATTTGAAGGATTTCCTCTAAAGACATGTTCTATCAATGTACAAATGATAGACTCTAAATTAGAGGTCATTTGACTGCGGTTTTAATTATTTGAGAAATCCCTTGAAAAGGGGTTCAGGACCTAAGCCTTTGGCCTTAGATTAAGGGTTTGGATTTCAAGGTATAAGCTGGATTTTGGATTTTTATAATTAAGATTGAATTATCCAAATCATTTATCATCATTTAAGTGATAAAAAATGGTTAGATAAGATTGAATCCAGATCAATGACAGGCTCAAGGTTTGAAATCTAAATTTATTATTGTTTAAACTGAATTGAGATCTAGATTGGCTTGAGGTCAAGATTGATTCGAAGTTTGGATTGATCTAAGATCTAAATTAACCATATGACCTAGAGTCTGGAAGAATCCTAGGATCTAGATTCTAAGAGGATCCTGGAGTCTAGATTGGTTTGGAGGCTAGATTGATCTAGGGTTAGGATTGATACAAGGTCTAGGACAAGTCTTAGTGACCTCACACAAAAATGAGGTTAATAAATGAACCCCCAATATGTGTAATAAAATGAAGTTCTATTTCACATATTGGCATTAATTGAATTGAAAGGTCAAGTTTAGGATTTTGATCCTAAGGGAAAGAAAAGTTTTTCCCTGGGGAATCAAGGTTTGAATTAATACTAGGGTTGTGCCACAGAGGGCGTACTCTATCACTAGTGGATCTAATCCTTAGGGTAAGAGAAAACCTTGACACTAAGGAAATAAAAAATCAATTTTAGTATTTGAAATTGAAATTGAAACTTAGATAATACCACTGAGGGCGTTCTCCATCACTAGTGGGTCTGGTCCTAAGGGAAGGGAAAATCTAACCTTAGAGGATTTATTTTGAATCGATACTGGGTAGTGCCATGGAGGGCATGCTCTACCATCAGTGGATTAGATCCTAAATGAAGGAGAAACCTAACCTTAAGGAAAAGAAGGTCGAATAATCGTATAGGAAGAAAGAATTGCTAACTATAGAGGTTAACATCCTGGGTTTTGATTATAAGGGAAGGGAATACCTAACTCTTAAGGAAAGGAATTCATGAGTTTGGGGTCTTGAAATTGAAGCTAGGATGGTGTCACTAGGAGAATACTCCATCATTGGCGAGTCTAATCCTAAGGGAAAGAAAACACCTAACCTTGAGGAGAAGAAAATTGGATGATCTCATGGGAAGGAAGCATTGCTTCCCATAGAAGATTGGACCTGGAATTTTGAATTTTGAATTTTGAATTTTGAAATTAGGATGGTGCCACAAAGGGTGTTATCCACCACTAGAAGATCTAATCAAAAGGAGAGAAAGCACAATGATTCACATCTATCGTTAAGGAAGAGAAAACTAGATGATCATATGGGAAGAAAGCATTGCATCCAATAGAGGATCAAGTCTTGAGTTTGAATGTAGGATGGTGCCACAGAGGGCATACTCCATCCCTAGAAGATCTAGTCCTAAGGAAAGAATGCATGATGACACACATCTAACCTTAAGGAAAAAAAGGACTGGAGGACCCTGTGGGAAGGAAGCATTGCTTCTCAATGAAGATTAGATCTGAATTTTGAAACTATGATGAAGCCATAGAGGGCGTGCTCCATCACTAGTGGATATAATCCTAAGGATAGAAAACACGATGACTCATATCTATCCTTTCTTTTTTAAGAAACGTGCTAGGAAAAATTTTTTTAATTAGAAAAGAACAACCTAAGAACCCCCATCTAATTCCTCCTTTAACATTGAAATAAAGGAAGGAGGAATATTATTACAACTAACATCATCTCCCAAAAAATATGAAAAAAGTGCATAGTTTGCACACATATCAGCTAACTTTTTACAATCTCTATTAACAAAAAGAAATAAAACCTATTTGAAATCATTAATAAAATAATATCCATCGGATTAAGGATTTCTTTGTTGACTTCATCTTTATTGAGCATAATGTTTTGAAATAATTTGATAACATTGTCGTTATCTCCTTTAATAATAAGACCATTAACCTCAAGCATCCAATCTTGAATGAATCTCCTCAAAGAAAGAATTGGTAGAATTTCTAATTGACAGTTGTCCCAATGCAGAAAACTAAATCCAAAGGCACCCAAGAATCTATATTTAAAATATCTAAACACACCACCTACACTTGCTTTGTTTGAAATAAAAAAGGAAGCATCCAAGTTAACCTTGATCCAATTAGAAGGTGGGGGATGCCAAGAGGGGAGAGACAGCTGACAAAGTTTGTTAGCATCCCAGTTCTCCGAAGTTTGATCCTTTCGAAAAGAAGCCGCAAGAACACTAAGACAATTAGCTGCTATGAATGAAGAGCTATCCTCTGATTTTCCATGTACTAATTTGTTTCTAATTTTCCAACACCAACACACAACTGAATAATACAAATTCCCATAAAAAGGATTTGAAATAGCAAATTGTTTTGGGAGCTTTATACATTCCATAAGCGATCCAATTGCAGGAAGAGAGAATCCCCATTTACTAAGAGAAGAACAACTTGAGATATCTTCAAACATTTAGTTGCAACATGATCACAATCTTCAATTTCTAAATAGCCTCTCAGATAGACATTAAACTCCATATGTCTTCTATTCCCAGAAAATTATTAGAAGGAATAGCATTCCTATTCAGCCGCCACCAAAATAGCTCAACAGATGATCTTAATTTGAGTTTATTGGTCCAGCTCTAATGATCATCCTCCCCTCCATCTTCAATTGATTTTTTAAAAGCTAAAGCAGAAATAGACTTCCCAGAACACTTGAAAGATAGTTCCAAGCATCCTTATGATCTTATGAATAAATAGGGATGAACAGCACAAGATCCACCAAATGCTGTCCAAAGACCTGTCTTAACTAGTATTCATCTCAATTACCATCTTTGATAAAACAAGCAAGAAATTCATACTCTTCGTTCATATTATCAACAAATGTAAGCCATTTTTCAATACATTTATCCAGAATCTATGTATCGTTAGTAATGTTAATCTTAGTACCCGTCGAGATCCTCTATTTAACAAGTGGACGAAGAGATTTAGCTCCATCCAATATAATCTTCAAGTAGATGAATCACTTTTCTTTGGATCAGAATTGAAGACATCTTCACCATATTTTGATAACAATGTCTTATTGAGCAGTAAATCAGGTTTAGAGATGGAGTTCCACGCTAATTTAGCCCTCAAAGAGCCAACTTTTCAAACAACAGAATTTAACCCACGACCACCTTTCCTCTTCTACTTACACAACACCTACCAAGAAACATAATGAAGTTCTTTACTACCATCAAGCTTATGCCACAAAAAAAATTCCTACACATTTTATCAAATTCACTCAACACCCCCAAAGGCACTAGTGAATGAGTTGATAAAAATATAGGAATAGAAAGAAAAGCAGAGTTAGCAAGAAAGAATTTTTTGCAAGAGAAATAAATATATTCCCCCAAATATTTAATTTTTCAAAGCTTTTTCCAAAAGACATTAAAAATCAAAATTTTGGTGCTCACAATTGTTATCGGATGCATTTGCTTGTAGAGGGAGAAATATTGGTGTTATGGTGGCTCCCACTTCACAAAGAATTTCCAATATCTTTTGGAAAAAGCTTCGAAAAGATAAGGAGACAAGGGATAACCTTGTCTAAAGCCACTTATAGCCTCAATTCAATTAGAATTTTCACCATTCACCTCTATAGAAAACTTTAGTTTCTCCACACATTCCAGTAGGAGAGAAGCAAATTTTGAAGGAAAACCAAGATGTTCCAACACCTGCTTAAGAGTCAACTAACTCATCATATCATAAGCCTGTTCCATATCTATCTTGATTTCTGTAAGCCCCCTCTTCGACTTAGAATATCTAAACTTATGAAATACCTCTTAAGCAATTAAGATATGTTCTTACATAGACCAGCCTTTCACAAAAGCAGATTGTTCTCATGAAATAATTCTTGGAATACAACTATTTAACCTGTTAAGTAACATTCTTGCCACCAATTTATAAACAGTAGAGCACAGGCTAATTGGTTGACAATTGGATGGGGAGTAAGAGGATTTTTCACCTAAGGGATCAGCACAACTAAAGTTTCCTTCCACTCATAACACATCATTCCAGACATAAAAATAGATGCATTACCACTTTTGGATCTATTACACCAAGTGAATCTAAGACCAATCAACCCCACCTCATGAAAATCACCATCTCTCATAAATGAATGCATATAAAAAGACTCTTGAGAGAGAACAAATTTTTTACCTCCTCTTTTATCACCTTAGGATAAAATACAATTGAAGAAACTACCAACCACAGAAGGAAGCTTACTACCTAAAATAACTTCCAAGCTATTCTACAAACATCTCCTTTGATAAATGTCTATACTACCATAAACTGTAGCAATCAGCCACATCCCTTTATTTAAAATACTAAGCTATCCAATAACAACTTGAGTAGAAGCTTTAATAATTGAAAAAGAATAAATGTCAGTTCTCCAGCACACCATGATGCCACTAGATAATCCATCCATAGGAAAAAGAAAAAAACCCAACTACCACCAATGAATCTATTGAGCTCAAACCTATCAATAGATGTAATTTTCATCTCTCCACAAGCCCAACAAAGAATGTGTCAAATTCTTTCACAAACTCCTTCAAGTATCAAGAGGCTTCATTTTTCCTTGCCACCTACAGTTCCAAAAAGCTATGGAAGTAATTTAAGATTCAAAGTGGGATTGCTCCCACTAAAATCTTTCTTTCTCAAATCAATTTTTCTCGAGATTTTAGCTCCTTCTAAAGTTAAATTTCACAACACCTAAATTTTCTCCATCCAAAGCAATACCGGACTATGTATCACCAATAACAGCATTTACTAACTCTTCCTCTTCAAAATCAGCCTTCCCCAATTTAGCCAACACATGATTATTTACATTCTCATCATCACCACAGAAAGTCTCCAATACTTTGAACATATTATCTTCAATTGGGATTGCATTGAAAAAAGGAGAAGGATCTTTATTAGCATCATTACAGAATTTCATACCTCTTCTAGAAGAAGTATTATGAACACTACCATCTTCATGCAGATCAACACTAACTTTCGCTTTGTTTTGTTTAACACCAAGATGGCCTCTTGAAAAAGTATCATGAACACTACCATATTTATTTAGCTCAATGCCATTCTCCACCACATCTGGTTTAACACCCAAATAACCTTGTACAATAGGCTTATCAACACCCTCTACACTCTGATCAGTAGAATTTCCCATTTGCACTTTCTCCAGATTAGACAATCTTTAAAAATTTTGACTGATTTTTCTCCATGTAGATAGGAACTGTATTAAGAGCCTTAACCTTCTTCTGAGATATAGCATTAAACTTCCTCCTTCTTCTATAATTAATGTGGATCCAAGGGCTATAAGACAAATCATTAATATGATCTGCCTGCAGAGCTTTATTAGAGTTAAATACAGGAATACTTGGCTTAACTCCTCCTTCATAACCAACTTCCATATCATTCAAATTACAAGAATTGATCAAGTGACCTATATTACCACACTTGAAACAAAATAAAGATATTTTCTCATACTCCACCTTGTGAAAGAGCCGGCCATCCAAACCATCCACCCATACACCCAAAGGTAATTGCTTGTCATGATCCAACCGAACACAAACTCTAGCAAACTCTCTTCTTCCCCATTGAAACATATTACCATCTAACAAAAGATGAGTTCCAATCAAAGAAATAATTCTAGACGCATTAATCTCATCCCAACAACAAAGAGGAAAATTAGGCATTTTGACCCAAACTAGAGATGACAATCCTGTCAATGCCGTAGGTGAAAATTTATGGCTCCATTTATCAAGACCTACTATATGACCATTAAAAAAATAAAGTCCACCTGAAAGAATATTATCCATAGCTTCAAAAGAGAAAAAAGAACACATACCCAACCTAAGTTGAGGCTTGTCAGGAGAAATTTCCCAAATTGCAACCACTGACGTCACAGCTCTTCCACAAACATTTGTACAAGAAGAACTTTCCCCAAAACTTTAACAACAGCAAGTATTGCAGTTTTTTAGTATTGATACTAACATTTTCCTCATGTAATTTTACTGCAATCCCATCTTCTGATAAAAAAATTATAATTTAGAAGATTACATTTAATATATGGTCATCTAAACCAAAGATTAACTGGGTTACTACCATTCAAATCAACACATTATTAAATTTCTTCATTGAAGCATCACAAATAGAAACATTATTTTGAACAATACCCTGAAGCTTCATACCCAAAGAGGATGGAGCATCAACATCCTTATATACGATCTTACTCTTAGTTCAAGGAGTCTCCGCCTCAAACTCTTCCACAATTTGTTTTCCTTTACCAATCACGTGAGATGGTTTTGCTGGAACACCAGTTAGTTCCTTGATAAATAATGGAGCATTTAAGAAATTAAACTTCTTCCTCCCTATATCCTGGAATGTAGCTTTAGATTCCAAAGAACTATGAGAACCATTAGGGTTGGGAACGATAGATTTTTGGCCATCAGTGGAGGTCACCGTGCAATATGCCGCCATAAGCAAAATTTTTGCCAAGTCGATGGAGAACAGAATTTGAAAATTTCTCTCATTATAAATGGAGCTTCTCTCACTAGAAAAGGGAGCACTACTTCCCATGAAAATTATCCTTAAGGAAAACAAAATTAGAAGATCTTATCAGAAGGAAGCATTGCTTCCCACAAAAGATCGGATTTTGATATTAAACATAAGATGGTGCCACAGAAGGCATGCTCCATCATTAAAGTATGACCTTGTGGAGAGGAAACTTGCTCTACACAAAAGATCAAATATGGAATTTGAAACTCGGATGGTGCCATAGAGGACGTGCTCCATCACTAATAGATGATTTTATGGAGAGGAAACTTTCTCCATATAAAGGATTGAGTTTGGATGATCATATATAGAGAAAACTTGCTCTACATAGAGGATCAAGCCTATATGATCATATGTAGAGGAAACTTGCTCTTCATAGAGGATCAAGTCTCGATGATCATATATAGAGGAAACTTGTTATACATAGAGGATTAAGTTTGGAATATTCATATATAGAGGAAACTTGCTCCACATAGAGGATAGAGTATGGATGATCATATCTAGAGAAAACTTGCTCTACATTGAGGATAGAGTATGGAATGATCATATGTGCAGGAAACTTGATCCATATGGAAGATCAGGTCTAGAATGATCATATATGGAGGAAACTTGCTCCACATAGAGGATCAGGTTTGGAATGATCATATGTGGAGGAAACTTGCTCCACACAGTGGATCAGGTTTGAATTCTAGAATTTGAGATTTAAATAATTTTTGAATTTAAGTTGATTTAGTTTTGACTTTAAAATTGTTTAAATTTGAAACTTATTTTGATGAATTTGAATTTGAAGGGTTTTGAATTTGAAATTTGATTTGATTTTTAATTTTGAAATTTGAATTTGATTTTGAATTTATAGGGGTTTGAGTTTGAATTTAAGTTTAACACTTATCTGGTATGGTACTTTTTGAGGATCCTCCCCGATATTCAAAAATATATGGTGGCATCCTTTAGGATTGATCATTTAATGTAAAACTCTATGATAGATCATCATTAAAATGGATGATCCATCCAATTTTGATTCAAGACTTTCCATCAATAATTGATGGATTAAAAGTTATCTCCAAAAGACTATGACCAAGTCTTCTACTTAGGTAGTTTTAAAGTGACATAAGTTATCAGGATCTTGAATCACCCGTAACTTATGGACTTTCAAACCTTATTGAGCTGAATTTGACTTTAATTGAGGCCCTCAAACTGTTTGAATCAAAGTTGGGCACTCTGCTGAATTGTTGTTTGATTTTGAATAATAATTCCTTGTGAACAAAACTACAACTCTGGGTGGGGAAGATCTTAGACCCAACGTAGAGTGTGATTTTGTAGAAAAAGCCTTGAAGGAAAAGATGCCTATGCATAAGGACTTATACATATTCCTCAAGGACAATATTTAAATTTTTATCAAGGGTAGAGGATTCATTCTTTTTATTGAAAAATTTTTCGTAACAATTTGGAACCTATTAGATTGACAAACGGGAATAAATTTGCAAGTAAAGTGAGAAGTTGAGTAACTCCAACTAGTTTGAAAAGATTTAATGATTTATGTTTTTTTGACCCAAACCAAGTTTCCTAGAAATTGAACAGGGGTATCCCTTATACAAAATTTTAATTAAAATCATTTTGAAAGGGATTTAAGTTGGATAAAGAAATTTTTTCTTTTCAAATCTCTTGCATGAGAATTTCCTATATGCTAAAAAATTAATACCTGATGAAGTATCATATTCAAGATTTTTCAAAATCAAGCAATTAAGATTGAATGGGTCTCTTGATATTTAAGGATTTAAAAGAATCAGATTCGAGATTTGTAAAGTGGTGGAAGCAATTCTCCTATGAAATGTAACATCACACCATGCTATGAAATTTTTTATTAACCATACAATATATCGATTCAACGTGCCTCATAGAATCATCTTTGATAATGGGTCCACTTTTAAGACTTTGAGTATTAACCATTTTGTAAGTCCCCACAGTATCGATTGGAGATAATCAACAATCTATTATCCACGAGCTAATGGATTGACTGAGGCCTTCAATAAAACCTTAGTACAAATCATCAAAAAGACCATGTATGATAACAAACATATGTGGGATAAGAGGTTGGTGAAAGCTTTATGGGCCTACAAAACCAGCTACAAAACCCCGACCCAATCCACATCGCATAAGTGTATGGGTCCAAGGCTATGTTCCCTCTTGAAGTTCAAATTCCTTAACTCAAAATTATAATCCATAATAAGATTATAATAGAACAAAATGTGTAACTTTTGTTAGAAGAGCTCAAGGGCCTTGAAGAATGCCATCTCTAAGCTTAAAAAAAACTTAGAGTTGTATAAAGTCTGAATGATTCAAGCTCACGATAAATTAGTGTGACCTAGAACCTTTTGAGTAGGAGACTTGGTCTTGATTCTTCGGAGACCTATCTTAGCTCATCAAAAGATAGATGGGATGTTTGAACCAACCTAGGAAGGAACCTTCATTTTAGAGACAATATACGAAGGAGGTTCGTATCAATTAGTGGATTGTAAGAAAACAAAAAATCTTTATATTGTTGCAAATCTAGATTCAAGGATTATAATTTTGATGATAACAATCATTTTTAGTATTTTTTGTGTTTTTATTATTGCCTTGCCTACGAATATTTTAGGTCCACAAGGTCAATTACAAATTAAGGCAGCTCAAGATAGGGCAGATTAAGACTGAGTCAGTCTGTAAGTATACTTCAAGTGTTTTTACTTTTTCTTGAGTCAAATATAATAAAGTGGATCTTGATGCTAAGTAACCTTACACACACACTTCAGAAAAAAAATTAGTGTGTTTTAGAGTTTTGTTTTTGTATCATATCGTCTGGGATGATCTAAAATCATCTTAGATGATCTTTTTGAAATAGAAATCCTAATTAGGGCATCCTGGTTGAGGCAGCCAAATTAAATCATCCTAGACGCTATTAGCATCGCCTTGGATGATATGCTCAAATTAGAAAGAATCAGCTGCCAACTCTTTTAGGCATGTTATTATTTTCGACATCGTATAGGATATAATCCTGGATGATGCATTATAATTATGCCTAAATTAGTATGATGATTAAAAAAATTAATGAAGGTTTGATTGATTGATTATATCATCTTGGATGATCACAAGTTCTTCCTGGATGATCAGTTAAATAAACCTTAATTTCTTTCCGAATCATTTAAGACAAACAGAATGATGTGCTGGATGATATTTATTGATTTAAACTAATCATACAGGATGATCTAGTAATCAGTCTGGACAATTAGTTATTTTTTCATTATCTAACATATAAAGTTTAACCGAGCAAAGCAATGGTTTAGATGATACTTGAGGTTTTGTACTAATCATACAGAATGATGTAATCATCATCCTTAACGATTAGAAAAAATAAATCTTCTACTCATCCAGACCCTCTTAGATCATCCTGACCAAATAAGTTAAAAATGAATTAATCATGCATGACAATCTATCAATCTTCATGGACAATCTTTTTCATTTAATTATAATTTAGGGCAAATTACCTTTCTATATAAGATCTCTTATTTACTCAAGATTTGATCTTTTGCTACTGTTTGAGAGAGCCAAGAGAAAGAGAGGGAGAGTTTAGGAGAGAAATAGAAAGAGAGGATTTTGTAAGGGGGAGTTTGTGAGGGTTTCATAAAGGTTGATCCAAGCAAAGATCCGAGTTTTCTTCTCCAGTCATCATTTCTAGTTCCTTGGAGGTTCTAGAGGGTCTACTTCAACGATTGATTGAGGTTCTCTTCCTACTTCAAGAGGAAGTAAAAGGAGTCGATTTCTCTTCTTGCTTCAGGAGGAAGCAAAAGGAGTTAGGTTCTCTAGCTCATCGAGGTTAGTGGAAATGAGTTTTGTAAAGGCTTCTCCACCTTACTATGGGAGTAAAAGGAGAGTCACTGAGTTTAGTACAATACCTAGAGGAGAGGCTCTGGAGAGTGGACAAAGTTCAAGTTGACTGAACCACTATAAATTCTAGTATGTTCTTTCTTATTGCATTTATACATATAATTTTTGTACTTTATTTTATGTGGGTGATTGTTTGATTTAGATCATGAGTTCTAGTTGAGAATTTTTAAAACACCAATTCACCCTCCCTCTTAGTTATCCTCAAGCTACTTTTAAAGAGCTTAACATCCATATCAAACTTTCAAGTGGTATCGGAGCGGGATTCATAAAATCTAGTTGTTGAAATTTTTTGAATTTTGATCAATGGCTAACTTTGGTAATATAAATACTGTGGAAGGGTATTCCATTACTCAATCACCATTGTTTAATAATATACCTTTTGATTTATGGAAAACTTATATGTCCACATTTTTATAATTAATTGACTATCATATGTGGATGCTTGTTAAAGAAGTTTATTCACCACTATCATGTGAAATCAATGGCATACAAATTGAACTTCCATTTTCTAAATGGACTTTTGATGTTAGGGATTTAGAACAACTTAATGCAAAATGCTTAAACTATTTTTTCTATGATTTAAAATCGAAAGATTACATGCGTGTCTCAACTTGTGCTACTGGTAATGAAATATGAGATAGATTATGTATCACTTATGAAGGAATAAGCAAAGTTAAACAATCTAAGTTGAATATCTTAATGCATGACTACAAACTTTTTTGCATGAAACCTAGTGTATCAATATCTAATATGTATACTAGGTTTATTCAAATTGTCACTTCACTGCATGCTTTAGGAAGAGAGCTAACTTAATACTAAAAAGTTAACAAAATTTTAAGATGCTCGCCTGCTTCCATTGATGCTAAGATAACTGCTATCACTACATCCTAGGATTTGAATACTTTATTCTATTGATAACTTACTTGGATCACTAATTGCTTATGAGCAAGGAATGAGTCAAAGATAACTTGATACATGTGAAAAAAATAAGGAGAAAACTATAGCGTTGAAGGGTAATGACATGGATACTGATTTTTCAGGTTCTGAATGTGATGATGTTTCCTTAATCACTAGGCAATTCAAAAACTTTCTAAGGAAGACATAAAAGGATAATAAAAATTGGAACAAAGATAAGTGTAACAAAAATTTTAAAAGTTCTTCTGATATGGTTTATTTTGAATGTATGAAGACGAGACATGTGAAAGCTGATTGTCCTATACTTAAGGCTCTCGCAAGAAAGAAGAAGGGTGAGGAGAAACTCAAGTTTAGGAAGAACAAGAAGCAGTTTTCAAAGGTATTATGGGCAGATTCTGTATTTAACTTCTCTAAGAGTGAAGCTGAGGAGGAGACAGTAAATTTCAGTTTGATGGTGGATGATCATCTTGGTCAGTCTGACCAAGAAGAGGTATGCAAACTAATCTATGATCAAATACATAAAGTTTTTGAGAAAATTCATGCATCATATAGAAACTTAAGAAATTGTATGCTAGCTCAAAATTGGAATTTTTAAATTTGTGAAAAAGAATATGAAGTTTTACTTAAAGACTACTCTACACTTGATAGCAATCACATGTCATTACTTAATGAGTTTGATGCATTAAACAAGAAGCATATTAAATTATCTTATACACATGATTCCTTGAAGTCTTCGCATATTAAGTTAGAAAAAAAGTTTAAGAAATTAGAGAAACTTGCATGGGAAATAGATAATAATGAACATCGGCTAAAAGTAGAAGTGGTAGCTTATGAATATGAAAATAAAGTGTTAAAAGTAAAACTCATAGCATTTGAAAAATGATAAACTATCATTACATGCATCACACAACTTTAAGAAGAAACATCACTACCCGAGTAAATTAGTAAATTCTTTTCCTAGTGTTAGATGATTTTTATGTGGCATGCTAGGATACATCTCCCATACTTATACTATTCATCATAGTACACGTTGGGTGTGGGGACCAAAACTGCATGATTCATAATATAATACACATGCATTGCTTCTTCTTTTCATAAGAAGGGACGCAAACTTGTTTGAGTTCTTAAATTTGATGTTTGATAATTCTGTAGCTGTGCTCTCACCAAAGACCTCGTGAGAGCATTGGATAACTGGATAGTAGATACTCATAATATGTGACTGGAGATGCTAATTAATTCATCTCGCTGGAGGCCAGGGCTAGAGGCAAGGTCACTCTTGGAGATAATACCACCAAAAAAGTAGTGGACGCAGGTATAATCAGAAACTCTAAAAACCTTTTGATTGAAAATATTTTACTTGTAGATGGGTTTAAACACAACTTGCTCAGCATTAGCCAGCTTTGTGATAAGGGTTTTGTCATAAAATTTTAGGTAAATACTAATATCATTAGCTTGAATAACAACACTATTTTATAGAGAAAAAGGATTAACAATGTTTATATGCTTGATTTAAATAATATTGAGTGTGTTGCATCTTTCTATTTATAAATTATTGCTGATAAGTATTAGTTGTGGCATAAGAGGTTATGTCATGCTAGCATGAAAATCCTTAAGAAAGTGACCTAAAAAGACATAATTAGAGGTGCCCCCATGCTTAAGTTCACTATAGACCACCTGTATGATGCCTGTTAACTACGAAAGCAAGTCCAATCCTCTTTTTATTCATTTAAGGATATTATCACCGTTAGATCTTTAGAAGTCCTTCATATGGATTTGTTTGGATCCATTAGCACTGTCAGCTTAAGGGGAAGTCTATGGATTTATGATTGTCGATGACTACTTGAGGTTCACTTAGATTAGATTTTTGTCACATAAGAGTAAGTCTTTTGATGAATTTAGACCCTTATCCACTTGGATTCTTTAAAATCTAGGTTGTGAGATCTTAACCATCCATTGTGATCATAGTGGAGAGTTTAAAAATAAGAGATTTGGAGACTTCTATGAGGATCAAGGAATTGTAACAACTTTTCAGCTCCTAGAATAATTCAGCAGAACAGGGTAGCTAAAAGGAAGAATAAGTCCTTAGTTGAAGCCGCTAGAACCATGCTTGTTGAGTATTCACTTCCTAAATACTTTTGGGCTGAAGTAGTAAACACAGCTTGTTATGTGTTGAATAGGGTGAATGTTAGATCCAAACTGAACAAGATATCCTATGAGATCATTAAGGGTATGACACCCAACCTTTCCCACCACACATGTCTTTGGATGTAAGGTTTTAATTCTTAATAATAGGAAGTCACCCTTTGAAAATTTTGACCCAAAATTGATGGAATGTTCTTAGGATATTCAAGTGTGGGGAAATCCTTTAGGGTGTTTAACATGAAGATATTAGTGGTGGAGGATACTACTCATTTAGTGTTTGATGAATCTGATCCTAAGAAGTCCATAGTTGAGGAAGAAGATGAAGTTGTAGTGATTACCCAAGGAGTAAAAAAATTAGAGAAAAGGGTATAGCCTCAAAAGACTAATGGAGTAGGTGAGATTACCCAAGGAGTATAAAATACAAATATGGAGGACACACTTTTCCAAGAGTGTGGTGATATTCTTCAAGCCATCCTAAAAAATTGATCTTAGGAGACCCATTTGAAGGTGTTAGAACTAGACATTGACTTAGGAAGGAAGTGAACCACTCTGCCTTTATCTCAATGACTGAACCCACCAGCATTAATTAAGCCATTTCTGATGAATTATAGATCTTAGCTATGCAAGAAGAACTTAACCAATTTATGAGAAATGATGTTTAGGAGTTAGTAGAAAGTCCTAAGAATTAAAGTGTGGTAGGAACCAAATGAGTCTTTATGAATAAAATGAATGATTATGGTGTGGAGATTAAGAATAAAGCGAGATTGATGACTAAGGGGTACAACCAAATAGAAGGGAATACTTTGAGGAGACCTTTTCCCTTGTAGCTAGATTGGAAGACATTAGAATGCTACTAGCCTTTGACTGTTATAAGGGATTTAAGCTTTTCCAAATGGATGTTAAGAGTGCCTTCTTGAATGGGATGATAAAAGAAGATGTGTTTATAGAGAAACCCCCAAGTTTTAAGAGTTTCCAATTTTCAAATCATGTTTACAAATTAAAGAAGGCCTTATATGGATTAAAATAGGCACCCAAAGCTTGGTATGAGAGGCTTAACACTTTTCTACTAAAGAGGGAGTTTGTTAAGGGGAGCATAGGCATTACCCTTTTTCTCAGAAAAGTAAGAGATACGTTACTCATTATTCAGATCTATATTGATGATATACTTTTTGGATATTATGATAAAAGATTTTGTGATAAATTTTCTAAAATAATAAGGAATTTAAGATTAGTTTGATAAGAGAGTTATCATACTTTTTGGGGTTTAGCATAAGATAATTGGTTGATAGAATATTCATTAATCAATCAAAGTACATTAAAGACATCTTGAAGAAATATGAAATGGATAAAGCCAAGCCAATAAATACTTCTACGAGCTCTAGTATTCAGTTGGATAAGGACTCAAATAGAAAATCTGTTGATCAAAAGAAGTAAAGAGAAATGATTGGATCACTACTTTACTTGATTGTTAGACGACCTGATATAGTATTTAATATTTATCTCTATGTTAGATTTCAAGTTGATCCTAAAGAATCCCACCTGACTTCTGTTAAGAGAATCCTTAGATATCTCTTATGGACCAAAACTTAGGAATTTGGTATCCTAGGCACAACATTTCTTTTGAGATTATTAAATATTTTGATTCTTTTTTTTTATAGGATGTAGGGTGGATAGGAAGAGCACTCCTAGAACTTGCCAATTCATAGGATATACTTTAGTCTCCTGGTCCAGTAAAAAATAAAACTTTATTGTACTTTCCACTACTGAAGCTGAGTACATTGCCTTAAAAAATTGTGTGGCTCAAGTCCTTTGATTGAAGTAATAAATTCTGGATTTAGGATTATCTGTTGGCATAATTTTAATCCTATGTGACAACACTAGTGCCATCTATATATCTAAGAATCCTATCCAACATTTAAGGACCAAACATATTGATATATGACATCACTATATTAAGGACCATGTTACTAAAGGAGACATTGAGTTATACCATGTGGCAACTAAGAATTAACTGTCTGACATCTTTACTAAACCACTGGTCTTTGACACATTCAATATCTTAAGGACTAGATTAGACGTAATTGACATAAATGCATGAACTTGATGCTTTTTGAACTCATATTTTTATGTTTTCTGATTTGTTGTTTGTTGATATTTTCTGTTCTTTCTTTTATTTTTAGTTTTAAGTATTGATTTTTATTTGTTGTTATTTTTGTTGCAAATCTATTTTCATGATTTATGTTTTGATG
>NW_021319911.1:17892-55255 GCF_001605985.2 Dendrobium catenatum
TGTAAACAAAAGTTGTATCTACAATATACAAAAAGTTAAATGGAGAAAGTTTGAGAGAGTAAAACTATCCCTAATTTTAAGCTATGAAACTATAAATTAAATAAAAAAAATTCTTAAAGTATTTGTATTTTGCAAATTGAGATAGGTAGAATTTAATATATTTCGGTCTAAATAACTTTTAGAACTAAGCTAATAGTAGAAAATAATTTGGAGTTACCAAAACTTAGCATTCTTTCTCTAAACTCTTTCTCACTCTATTTGGTTCCTATAGAGGAGAAATGGTTTTTCATTAAATGAAAATGAAGTGGATTTTAATATTTTATAAAAAGAAATGATATGGCAACACAACGCTCTACCCTACAACAATATAGCATTGTATTGCTCGTCCCTATAGCATCGTAACACTTGATCCTGCAGCATCGTAACACTCTCCACTGGAGAGCACGGTGCCACAAAGCTATAGCTTTGAATTATTTTGGAAAAAAGATGGAGAGCTCGATGCCATAAAATAACTTTCTTGGTGTCACAACTCTCCTATGAGAAATTTCCATATGTTATATTCAGGCATATCAACCCTCGTGACCAACCTCAAGATAAATTCAATCTTTCACAAGCATACATAATACTCACATGCACATGCAAAAGAAGTAAATCAAAAAAAAAAAAAAAAAAATGGGATATCCTTACTAGACCATGTTAGAATAGGTATAATTACATACTGCTTCACTCAATATAACAAAAAATGTAGCAAAATCTTGTATAGATGTTTAGGGCTGAGTAGCCTATATCCAATAATGATGGTCAACAAATAAAATGTTCAATGATGGTAACTAGCAAGCAAAGGTCTAGCGGTGTTGATCAAGATGCAAAGTTAATGGAGGTGATCAAAAAAAGGTCTTATAGTGGTCACCAGGCAATAAAGGTTTGATGAAGTTGGTCAACTAGTGAAAGGTCTAATGGATGTGGTTGGAAAGCAAAAGGTTCGATAGTGGTGATCAAGATACAAAGATCTGATAGTAGAAGTCATGCAGCAAAAATTTAACAATGATAGTCAAGAGGTGAAAGTCTAATGTGGTGGTCAAAAAATAAAAGGTTTGATGGCATCAATAAGCTAGTGAAAGGTCAACAACAATGGGTAGATAAAGAGAGTTTGCTAGTGATGGTGCCTGGGTGGAGCTGTAAGATTCTTCAATCCAATCACTCTTGAATCTCTAGATGAGGGTCCCGTAAGTAGGGAGTGGGAGCATAATCATTGATTTTTGGAAGTAGCATGCCCCATAAATATAGAAAAACTATAGAGCAACTTGAGGAAACTCACCAAATATTGGTTATTAAAATGGCGGTCCAAACGCTGGTACAAAGCGGTGGTTATACCAAGTAATTGACCCCCAAAATTTTTTGCTGTCATTTGGCCATCGGTAATGCCACCATTATTTTAAATGTATGATGTACTTACATGTATCCCTACCATAAGTTTTAAGTGACTAATTTGTTATGGCATAAATGGCCAGAATGTTTGATGGTAATTGCCCTTATACCCCAACTCATTTGTTCCTTCTTCCTCACTTGAATGCCTTTGCCTAGTTCTTTTCCATCTAGATAATTCCCACTGCAACTCCAGCTAACCTTCTTCCCTAGCCAATGTTGGCCTTCATCTCTATCTCCTTAGCTGTAGGTGATCTCCTCTCCTTCATTGTTCTTCCTTGCTTTTATCCGTTTCCCTCCACCCTAACCATAGGAGGTTCACTAATTTTTTTTATCCCATATATTATAGATTTATAATATTCTTAACAAAAAGGATAACTTTAGTTTTAAGCATGAAACCAAAAGTTTTAAGCTAACTTATAATACTAATTTACCACTTCATGTTGAATTAGATTAACCCTAAAACTCTTTTCTTTGGCTTAAACAAAACTAGCTATAGGATTCATCATTTTGATTGGTCTCAATCACCAACTAACTCTTTTTAATCTTACCCTAATAGGTCTCAAACTAGGATTGGATTAATAAAAGGTTTTCCCAAACCTATTGTACGAAACCTAATATTATTATTCTAATTCTAGTTTGCATAAATATTTCTTGATGAGAATCATCTAATAATTTATCACTAATTAATCACACAATGTAAATGTCTAATAAAAGCTATATATAACTTACCAAAAAAAATAATTCGAAGTTTTATTATTTAATTCAACTTAGTAATAAGTTTTCCCAAAACTATTGTACACATTTACATTTATTTGTATGATAAGCTGATGCTCTTATATGTAATATTCAATATAGATTTTCTTTTATGTATTTGAAAAACTAATTTTGTCTTTTGATGGATGCTTTATTTATGTCAAAAAATTAATCAATTAGGACCCCTTATGTTTGATATAATTTGAATTTTTTATCTAAAGAAAAATAGAAGGGTTATAGATATAATATTTCATAGCTTATTGATTATGAATAAATCACTGACATGGGGTTAGTTGCATGAATCATTTTTCTCCATTAGTTGCATAACTCATTCAAAATTATCAATTATTATTAGGTTGCTCAGTATCAAAATTGAATATAATATTCCTTGTGAGTGTTTCAATGACTTCATTGGTCTTCTCAAGGAAGCAAATCCAATAGATAAATTAATCCCCATATATTTGTATCAAACGAAGAAATTAGTATCCATGTTGGATCACACCAATTTGAAAATTGATTGTTATATAAATAGTTGTATGTTACACTACAAAGATGATGTGATAGAAGTTTAATGCCATACATGTAATGTGCCTCAATTCAAACTAACTCAAGAAAATAACACCTTCAAAAGAAAAATGTTCCATATTTTCATTTATTTTATTTACCAATTATTCCAAGACTTCAGTGACTCTATGCATCAATGAGTTCAACAGGTCATATGAGATGACATAAGGAGAAATTACCTACCTCATAGTGGTGTTCTTTATCATCCATCTAATGCTGAAGCGTGGAAACATTTTAATTGAGCACATGCTTTATTTTATACTAAGCCATGTAATATAAGATTAGTATTATATGTTGATGGTTTTACTCCATGCAATTAGGAAGCCTCACCATATTCTTTTTGGATAGTCATATTAACACCATACAACCTTCTACCAGAGATGTGTATGACTACCTCGTATATTTTCTTAACACTTATAATAATTGTACCATATAATCCTAAAGAAAAAATTGATATTTTTTGCAACCTTTAAGTAATGATCTTAAGTTCTTATGGGAAGAAGTTGACCTCACATATGACATCTCAACCAAACATAATTTACTCCTTAAATTTTCATTACTTTGGACCATTGGTAATTTTTAAGCTTACGGTATGCTATTGAGTTGGAGCACAGCAGGAAAATTAGTTTGTCCTTACTATATGAAGAATGCTAAATCTTTCATACTAGATCATGGAGAAAAAATAATTTATTTGATTATCATCATATGTTCCTATCCTTTGATCATTTGTTTATAGGAGAAATAAGGATGTATTTATCGGAAAAAGTGTAGAGAGGTCACCTCCTCCACCCAGATTAAGTGGTTATCACGTAATACAAAGATTTTCTAGTATTTCATCACTTATTGATTTCCTAACATTATTAGTGTAAATTTTTGGGATATGGTAGTCAACATAATTGGATTATAAAAAGTATTTTCTAGATATTACCATATTAGAGTACAATCATGAAACAAGATGTTTAGGTTTTAAAGATTGCTTAACAAGTTGTTTATGCTTTTATTTAATAATATACATATGTGAAATAAGTTGTTTATGTTTTAAAGATTATTTAACAAGCTGAAGGTTATGTTTCCTATGTTTAAAAGTTTTTGTATTTTATATTTTTAAACTTCTTGGGAAACTTTTGAATTTGGATATTATATTAGTGTATTTCATTTGGTTTATATTACTCAGTTGTTATAGGTACATATGGAAATGTGGTCAGATAGAGGGGAGGCTATCAATTTTTTTTCAAATGCTACAAGTTTTAGGCAGTTAATCGGTGGCTTAACTACCATAAACATTAACATCATATGGTTTATTTGTAGCCAAAATTTATGGTGAGACACTGGTAATTATCGGCAGCCAAACCACCAAAAAAAGAGGTGGTTTGACCGTCGAAAGCAAGTTTCACTGTGGTCTACATACTGGTAATTTCTAGCAATTTCCTTATGGTTTACTTACCAATAATTTATGACAGTTATAACCACCAAAAAACCATCTAAAATTTTAACCGCCAGACAAATGCCATCATTTTTAGTTTCCTAGTCATTTTTATGGGGTTTTAACCGCTTGAAAATTACTAAAAAATCAATTATTCCTCTAGAAAGTTCTATCAGTATTGGACGATTCTCCTATAGTGAGCACTCCAGCAGATGGATTGCATTGATTCCCTATATCATGGATGGTTTTTTAGCAAATATATGCTTTTGTTGATTATAGGTTTATCAAGACTTAATCCTAATGACCATTACACAAACATATAGGTTGGGGTAATAAATCAATAGATGGACACACCTTAATACCTTTTGCAATAGGTATGACACTACTTCATGCTAATGATTAACATGATGACTATACATTCACATGGAACATGTATTAGACTTATACACCCTTTCACAATCAAAAATAGGTGTGAAAATACTTAATCCTAATGGTCAGACTCATAAATATATGTTCTTAGGCATCTAACCACTAATCTTACACACCCTAATATATATATGCCTAAATTTATGATAAAAGGTCAATTTGTACTTTTGTTATAACTATACCTAACAAAAATTTGCCATCATAAAATAGGGAGAGATTATTGATATTATGTATCACATGACCTATTCTAGTGATTTTGATGATAACAAGCATATGCTTTGATATTCTAGTTTGTATGCTAAATATTATAGGTGTAATGGTTTGATGGATTTGCTTGATAATTACTTATATGAGATGTTCATTACACAACTCAAGTTCAATCAAAATTTGAGCCGAACGAACTCAAGATGGACCAAAATGAATAGCCTGATAGTTTTCATATTACATATGAGTATCTTAGAGGTCCATTGATATTTACTTGTATGGTTTCATTTACTCACAACATAAATATCTATTAAAATAATTTACAAATTATTAATTAAGGATAATAAGTTTGATTTAAAATTTTATATGATTCATTTATTAAATAATTTTTTTATTCTTTATCGATTATATAAATTTTATTAAATATGAAAAGATACTAAATTAGGAAACTTAAACATAATAAGCTTATATTATAAAAAAAATTAGCATGTATTCATCTAGAATTGAATTTATTTCATGTAAATTTATTTATACAAAATTAATTTTATCTAAATTACATCATATTGCTATATGAATTTTCAATATATCTTTAAATACCTTAAATTATGCATAAGTTTTTACTTTTCCATAGATGATATTTGGCATTTTCTCCATTAATATTTCCTTTTTTATATGCTTAATCTTAAGAGGATAAACTTAGATCTTCATTCCAAGAGCTATTTATATTTGTAAGATCAAATTCTTGGTTTGAAAGCTTAGATACACTAAATCATGTAACATCTATTAGAGTTTTTGAGTTTGTTTTCATTATATAAATATTTAATTGTTGTTCTTTTAGTTTTATCATGTAAACATTTTAAGAATATTTATTATTTGGTGAGATACTAGTTGAGAATCTTAGATTAAGTTTTCTAAATTATGTATTTTTATTTTCTTTTATTTGGCATAAATTTACATTTTAAATAAAATTCATTTTTAAAAGTATTATATCATTTGAGGAGTTATGGTTTAAATTAGTAAGAAAATATTTTTATTTAAAATATTATTTATACTTGTATAAAGATATAAATTTATCTTAAAGTGAGCAATTTTATATTCCATTTACAAATAGTGAGTTGATTGAATTAAATTGTAAGATCACCTCAAATATTTTGGTCAGTTTATTATAAGATAAATTGAGCTTATATTATTTACATCAAATTATATTTTTATTTTTTTAATATAAGCCATTTGGCTTAAAGAAGTTTAAACTGTAATTAAATTGAGTTATACTTGCCCATGTAAGAGAAACCTTAGGTTGTAAATAATTTCTTTGGTTTAAAGAAGTAAGGTTTGTTAGGCAAACCTGAGAATATTGGAATCTAGTTTGGGAGTTGTCTAGTATGGATGTAGGCCTTATTGGAATTTACTCCAAACCACATAAAAATATTGTGTAGGCTATTTTATTTTCTAGCATTAAGTTTTCTTTATAATTTTCTTAAAAAAAAATGTTGTGGTTAACTAATTCCTTGCCAAGTATCAAAATTATTTTGATTAATTTCTTTTAATAAAAAACTATTAAAACCCAATTCACCACCCCCTCCTCTTGGGGTGCCAAAGTCATCCAGCAACTGGTATCAAAGCCTAGGCTCTTTTTTTTTTGGCTTAACATCCTAGAGTGGATCCACTTATAAACTATGGAACAAGGTTTTCCTAAGGGTTCACTTCTTGATGGAAAATCCACACATTAACCACCATTATTAGATGATGTTCTATTTGATTATTGAAAAAATAGAATTAGTATTTTCTTAAGAGGATAAGACTCTCATATGTAGCACATACATATACAATAATCTCACACATCCACTAAAGAAATTAATGGAATTAAAATTGAAAACCCATTTAATTAATGGATTGCATTAGAGAGGGAGTTAGATGAGTTAAATGCTAGGGCAGGTAATACTTTACATTGTACAGTTCTTATAGATGATTACATGAAAATTTTCATATTGAATTTAGCCAAAGAAATTTGGGATCAATTAATTATAACTTATGACGGTATTAGTAAAGTTAGAGATGCTCACATAAATAGATTTGTTCATGAAAATGAATTATTTTGTATTTCTCCTTCTGAGACTATTTCTAATATGTATTCTGGATTTATGAAAATAACTAACATATTACATTCTCTTAGAAGAAAATATATGAACAAGACTTAGTCTATAAGATTCTTAGATGCCTTCTCAAAGAATGGGATGCTAAAGTAACTATAGTTAGTGAAGTTAAAGATTTATCTACTTGTTCACTTGATCAACTTTTGGGCTCTTTCATAGCACATGAATAGATTATAGCTCAAAGGGATAATTTGGATAGCTCATCTAAGAAAGAAAAGAGAAAGGTAAAACCATTGCCTTACAGGTTGATAATAATGACAAGCGTAGTTCCTTAAGCTCTAATGAAGATAATGATGAGGTGGCCATGTTTTCAAGAAGACTTGGAAGCTTACTAAGGAAGAAAAATCAAAGGTATAAGAAATTTAAAAACTAGAAATTTCAAACCAAGAAATTTCCTGTAAGAGAAAGGATTATTTGCTACCATTACAAGAAGAGTGGACATATAAGAGGAGACTGTCTAGAGCTTATTGATTCAAAAAAGAAAGTGATGGATGTAGAGAAAAAGAGTGATAAGAAAGAAAAAAGCATTTCAAGAAGAAGAAGAATGCTTTATGGGCTAACACATATTCAGATGAATCAAGCTCATCAAATGAAGAGGTGAACATTTATCTTATGATAAGAGGAGACTCTTATTATGATTCTAAAGAGATATGTAATGATATATCTTATGAATAATTATATAATGCATTTAATGAATTAGTTAATGAATATAAAAAATTAAAGAAAAATATAATATTTAGTAAAAAGAGCATAAAACTTTAGATATGTATTTTAATGATTTAAAAAATTAATGTCTTATAGAATAATATACCAAAGTAATTAGTCACAATCATGAATTTTGAAATTAAGTCTTTAAAAATATCAAGTGACACATGAATTCTTCAAAGATTTAAAGGTTTGAAATAGAAGAAAGTTTGCTTTCTTATGGGCTCATTTTGTGCCTCTTATCAATTGATTGATGCACTTTATGCATCTTTGATTTTAGATATACTTTGTGTATCTTTCAACTTTTTTAGCAATCATTATGCATCTTTTCAGTTTCTCTTCTTTTTTGACTCATTTTATGCCTCTTGTCATTTTTATAAGCTAACTCCCTTTTAAAACTTTTAAATACTCTCAATTGTGAGAATATATTCTAGATATTAGAGAAGAAAAACTCACTCTCTAATATAAGAAAGAGTAAAACAAAAGGCAGAATCAAATTTATATGATAAATACCACAACAAGATTATGAAAGCTTGAAAGTGATTTAATAATTTTGAACATTTTTATATAAGATATATTACTATAACAAGATAAAAGAAGATCTGAATCATAAAATCCAATTATTAATTTGAGATAGACTTTTGTTTAGAAAAAAATTACACCACTAAAAAAAGTTAGAGGAAGGGAATTAATAAATGGTGTTTCTCCCTTTAACTTATTTAGGGATGTCAAACATTTACTACAATTTTTCAAAAATAAAAATAAGGCATAAAATATCATTTCAAGTGTAACCAAAAAGAAAAACTTAAAAAAAAAAGAATATCAAAAATAAAAATACTAAAAAATTGAAAGTTCGTTAGGGATGTTAAGCCCTATAGAACTATCTGGGTGGTGATGGCTGGGCTGTCTTGTTTTGTTTATGGTGTTGCTGGTTTGTTTGGTCTCACCTGGTTGTTGCATCTTATTATTGGTTGTGGTGTTAACTAAAGGCTTGGGTTATTTGTTTCATAGTTTATGTTCTATAGGCTGCTTCTTTGGATTTGGTGGATTAGTGGGGCTTCTAATGTTTTGGATTTTGGGTAACTTATGCATTGGTGTTTCTCTGTTTATCCCTGAGTTGGTTGCAATGTTTAAGACCCATGGTTTTTTTAATTTATTTACTACCAGCATTCTGTTTTCCCATTTTTAGCTAGTATCTTGGTTAATTTGGACTTGAGCCATGATTTTTTGGGGTTTATAGCTGATGGCTTGTCCCATTGTTTCTCTCCTACTTTCAGTATGTGGGGTATTGGAGGTTTCTAAGTGATGATGACTGGGCTGACTTATTTTGTTTGTGTTGTTGTTGGTTTGATTGGTTTCACCTGGTTACTGCTTCGTGTTGTTGGTTGGGTGTAAAATGCAGACTCTGGTTCATTTTTACCTGGGTGATGTTCTACAGGCTGCTTCTTTGGTTTTGGTGGATTAGTAGGACTTCAAATGTTGATATTTTGGGTAATCAGTGCTTTCTTTCTAGGGGCAATTTGGTTTGTTGGATGGGTTTTTTCAAGTTGGTGTTGGGTTATCCTAAAGGTAGGATTGAGTGGCATGTGGATTTCCCAAATGAAGCTTATGTTATTATGCATACTCTGAGCTCTTTAAGTCTGAGTTCCAAGATTGGCTACTTTGGGAGCTTTATTTGCTCCTTTTTTTTGTTTCTTAACTGTCATTTATTTTTCTATCATTATATAACCTATCCTTTTTGTAGGTATAGCCTTTCTTTTTGTTTCATTTTGCAGGTGAAGAAGCCTCTAGCTGCCTTTAATACTTTTTGTAGAAAGATTGAGCTCTAGTAAGGACTTGAGTGCTATGCTTGTGTATTTATATATGTGATATGTAAGGGTTAGTAACCTTGATTCAATTCCATACAACTTAGTGACACCCTTAACGACTAAAATTAAGGACTTGTGTAGAAAATTTAGAAAATTTATGACAATTAGGGTATATGTTCTCTTGGCTTGAGATTTTGACCAAATAAACTTAGTAATATCACCCCTCTATAGAGATTATCTCACTAATTTTTAGAAATCATTAGGCTTCCTAATTAATTTACTTAAGATTAATCCCTTAATTAATCCTCTAGCCTTATTAAATTCTAATAAATCAATTTTAAATTCAAAAAATTCCTATAATACCTCTAATTGACCATAATTCAACCCTTAATCAGTTAAAATTAAAACTCCTTTAATTTGACATCAAGTATAACCTTAATATAATTTAAGTGAAAATTAATATTTAATTAATTTAATTAATTAAAAATAATTAAAAAAATTTCAAAAATTTCTTAAACACTTGCTGATCTCTCCATAGATCTTTTCTAAGCTTTGGAGGTGATTTCAAGGAGTTTGGAACTTGTTTGGGCTCAAATCATTAAAAGGGCCTCTTAATTATAACAATTAAAAAATTCAATAAATACCTAAATTTCATAACATCATAACTAATTATAGAAAATTATAAATCAATCAAACTCAATGGCTAATGACTCTAATTAAAATCTATTATTTTCTAAAAATATCAAACCTCCAAAATCTGATCAAAAAGTCAACAATTTAATCAAACTTAGGTCAAAATCGGGTTAAAACTTCAGAAATTCATAACTTTTCATAAAACTTCGAATTGAGAATGATAATAGTATAACAACTCATCGTTAGGTCTAATATTTATTAAAAATTTGAAACCTTTAGGATTAACTTTAATTTTAAAAGTCAACTTTTAACCTCATAATTAACACATTTAGATAATTCATAAATCCAATAATTTATTAAAATTTCAAAATTTTCTGACTTGATTAATAAAATAATCAACCAACCCTCTAAAATCAGTCAATAATCAAAACATTAAATATAATTCCACCTTTAATCATAACCTATTAAATCAACCTCAATTACTACTAGGTAATCCAAGCCTACGAGGCTATTAGCTTAGCCCCAAGGAAGATAAAATAAAATTCATAGCCTCAGTTTGAAACAAAGATAGTAATCATTTAACCTTTAAAATATATCAAAATTAATTTTTAACATGTTAATACTTAAACTCCAACATAAACTTCCCTTTAAGCATTAACAAATTCAAACCTTAGACAACTCTAATTAATTACCCAGCCTAGGACCTATCCTAGCCACCCGACCTTCTACATACACTTTAGATAGTTTGCTAGGATAACTGACTCTAAATCTAGGCAAGGCCGATATTTAATTTTCTGTTGTGTGCCAGATTTTTTGAAATTTTACTGCATGTTGTGGATTAAATTGTCTGCTATGTTTGCTTACTTTAATTACACTCTATGGATGATTGATGTGTTTGGCAACTAGATTAACCTTAGGATAGGAACAATATGGATGTTCACTGAGTTTTCTACATGTGGCTATGCTCATGCAAGACAACAAAAAGAGAGCTAAATAAAAATTAATAATAAATGTGCTTGTTGCAGGTGCTTCAGCTGCTAAGCCCTCAAGTAATAAAAAGAGCATGGCTAATGTGTTTATTTATTTTTCTGCACATATATATAACTATTTGGTATATATTCTTATTTACTAAATGCTTAGGATAAACTTACAGGAGAGTCTATAATTTTTATTTCATATCAAATATAATTTGTGTAAAATATTAATTGTTGTGAAATTTGTATTTTGAGTTGGAATACATAAATCTAAAGCTTGGATTCTAAAGAGAAAAGGATACCCCTAAGGGGGATATCCCTTTTCTATTTGGAAGTCTAAATTTAGATCATCTTTTCACACCTAAAGTGAAAAGAGTGGCCTTCCCCTTAAAGGAAGAGCCCTCTTTTCAATTTGGGTAGCCTGCTATGAAGGATCCAAGGAGCTTGAAGGAGAAGAAGATTGAAGAATTAAAGACGAAGAGTATCCCACTCAAAATCACTTACATCTTTATTAGGATTAGAATCTAGGTTATTATCAGTGGTGCCCGACCGCTTTACTTTCTCTAGATCCTGGGTTTTAATAAGCAAGGTAATTTGCCTATTGACATTTATTAATTAATTCATTTATATTTCATGTGTTGATGTGATTGCATATAGAATTACCTATTTTTCTTAGTTTTTTTGACATTTATGTATCACTCTTATTTTAGCCTAGATACATGAGGCTCATGAGGGTGTGAAAAGTTTTATAAATATAACTAAAAGTTTAAAAATTTAGGAGTTACTTAATCTAGAAAGATAACAAATCTAGGGAATTAGCCAGGGATCTCCCTAGGGTCACATGCATATTTTTGCATTTCTTCTTTCCTTATTTTAGTCACTTCCCTGCCTGTGGGTAGAGTCTAGTCTTCTAAAAAAAACTATTTTAAAGACTTTTTCAAAAAATTTAAGCATATATAATTTGGATGTGTCAACTAGCATGCATTGCATTAGAAACACATTTAAAGGAGTCTAAGCTTTAATTGCATTTATCATTAACATTTTTAACCAACATAATTAAGGGGCCACTTAGGACAATCTCTAGATGTCGACCCCAACTCTCCAAAACTTTAATAAAAATGCCCCTACCACTCTATCATAAAAATGACCAAACTCAACTATTTTAAATTGACTAGGTGGCTAGCTCGCTCCCCAATCCATGCCAGGGTAAGTCATGATTTTTGCACTGCATTAGTTAGATTCAGACAACTGTAATCTAGTGTCCAAATTTAGATTTAGGATTTGGGGCAAATCTTAGATTATTAGACCCCAACCCTTAAGAATATAATCCCAAATTTTTAATAAAACATTCAACTAAAACTAAATCTTCTTTCAATCCAAAACATAAAGCCCAACACTTCGATTATGTTGGGGCACTTCCGAAGGGTTATGGAATCTTAAAGAGTCTCCTACTTTTCTTCACTTGGTTTTGTTAATAAGTGCTCAATTTTGATTCATTCACTTTGAAATTCCAAAACTTAATTCCTTTGATTCACTTTTAGAAAATATTTAATAAAATTTCACCATCAAGAGTTTTTGTATGAGACTTTATCTTCCTACTATGTAATTAGCTACGAGGGCTTGCGCTCGTAGGAAATTTAGAACTTGCTTTGGTTTTCAAAATTAATTTTTGAAACTCACTTGATATTTCTTTTGGGAATTCTACTTCATAACGATCGTTATTATCATAGTTATATGATTGTTAACATATGATATTCTCTTTCTTCAAAGAGATTCATCATGTGTTAACATCAATCCAAATATGAAATTAATGATCTTCTTCTCTTGATCATCATGGTCTTATTTTAGATTGAACCTCATTTTGATCTTCCTGGGGTCGTATGTGGTTCTCCCTAAAATCAGGCTACGATACCCTAGAGAAAATCTATAGTTCAGAATTTGACCCGTTATGAGATTTTATCTCCACCTTTTGAGGTGGTATATCATCTCTAAATGGTTTGTTCGACTTTAGAATTTAAATTTAAATTTAGTTCCAAATTTCCCAAAATAAATTATCAAAACTTTAAATAGTTCTCTTTGGAAAAAATTCAATCAACGACGATCGCTATCATCGTGCCCGAATAATTATCAATTAGGGGTATCTTCTTCCATAGGTGAGATATATCATTTATTCATATGATTCTTGGCATGAGATTAATGATAGCCTACTTAGAATATCGTGGTTAGAAATTAGAACAAATCGCATCTTGATCTTCCAAGGTCATATGTGGTTTATGCAATCAGTGAATTCTATATTCTTTTATTTTAATTATATGGCTTGCTAATTCTTTAGTTTTGGGCTAATGGTGTGAACCATTTCTTAGTACTAATGTAGAATCTTGTGACAGAAGGAATTTAATTGATACTTAGAGAGAGAAGCTCTAGCGATTTTCTAGAGAGAGAAAGTTCGCCTATTTCGAATTTTCGCAGGCAATTCCTGATGGCGGGTTTGAAGATCGTTGATCGGAGGAAGGTTTTCTAGCCTTCTTCCGGTGTTGTTATGGCTTCTGGATGATCGACTGGATCTGATCGTGTGGTGAATAAGGGTGTTGTGATTAGAGAGGGATTTTGGCCTCTGCCTCGTCAAGATTTGAATCCTGAAGGTAAAGGTAAGAAACCTTTACTTGAGCGTGCGAATGGTGGAATCGTTGTCAATACTAGACCATTGTTAGCATCTGAGAATTTGAATCTGCAGACGTCTTCATCAGCGGGATTAGTCTTGAGAGTTATCAAGTCTCTTTGCAACAAGGAGATTGTTATGAGTCGGAATTTAACGACCGATATTGAGACTCTGGATCAAGAAGTACCTATTGATGTTGATTCTGTGTAGAGATGTGTTAATAAGGATGGAAATGGTGAAAATGGAAATCCGAAGGATGAATTTGTGGAAGCGTGGAAGAAACCGCAGCATATCAGGCTTTCTTTCAACAACGACTTAGTTGAAATGTCGGATGATGGAGTTACAGTCAAGTTAAATGCGGAAAAGGAGATTATGAATTCCAATGTTTTAAAGTTCTCGCTGGTTGTTAAAGTCCTGGGCAATATGATTTCATTTCCCATGTGTAGTGTTGAATTGAGAAGACAGTGGAACAAATTTGGTAATTTCCATATGACGTCGCTGGGTATGAACTGGATTCTTTGCTCTTTCAAAAGCGAGGAGGCTATGGATGATGTTCTCAATGGTGGTCCATGGTATGTTGGAGGGTACATTATGGGAATGGACAAATGGACGACATCTTTCAATCCCAATTCTTTCAAGGAGATCACTGCTCCTGTCTGGATTCGTCTCCCCTGTTTGCCTCTCTACTGTTGGGACGAATAGAAAATTGTCCGTATTGCATCTAGGATAGGAGTACCTATGTACGTGGATGGAAACTCTTTTAGATGGGGAAAACGTGAGTTTTCTCGGGTTTGTATAAGATTGAATCTTGAAAATAGCCTTCCTAAGGGTGTATGGATTGATGGCATTGCTGGAAGATTCTTTCAGCAAGTTGAATATGAGAAGATTGATATGCTCTGTTTGCATTGTGGGAAGGTGGGACATGACAAGGTTTTATGTCCTGAGATTAAAAAGGTTGAAGCGGCTACTAAGGTGATCAACAAGCAGGAAACTGTGGTTAGTATTCCCGCAGTTGAGAAACTTTCAGAACCAGATTATGGTCCATGGATTCATGTTCGTTTCAAGAATAGAATGTATAGAAATAACAGAGCTAGTAGAGAAGGTATATCTACAAGAATGGAGCAGATAGTAAACAACAAAGTAGTGATGGCAGATCATCATGAGAAATTGGAAGCAATTTCTGTTAGAGTTCAGTAAGATTATCAGGAGGTAGCGGGCTCTGTTGTGGCTAACAATAACAAAGATAAAGAGGTTAATGTTGAAGTGGAAAATAAGTTCCAGATTCTTATGAATGAGGTTGATGAGGTTGAAGAGGGAGAAGTGATGAATCAACACTTTGGAGGAAAATCTGAGGATTCAAGATTGTTAGAAGGTAATGTGAGTGATCAGATGTCTACTGGGGTACTCAACATTAATTCGATTAAGGTTAAGTTGGCTAAGGAATTAAGATCTTTGGGTCCGGTTGAGCCTGAGCATAGAAAGAAGAGAAGGGATGGGAAGGGCAATTCTATTTGCGGGACAGTTCCCCTCTTGCTGATTAATGTTGACTTTGTTGTTTTGGAACTGCAGGGGAGCTAGAAAGAGAGAGGCTTCGCTGTACTTGAAGGAAGTTGTTAGGGATCATGAGGTGGTTTTTATTGGGATTATGAAAACTAAGCTCTATAACATTGATAGAAGTGATGTAGATTGCCTTATTGGGAGAGATTGGGACTTTTTTCATCTCCCTGTAGTGGGATTGTCTGGAGGTATTCTGAATATTTGGAACAGAAACAAAGTTTCTTTTGTTGTTCAAGAAAGTTCGTCTCAAGCTGTTATTGGAGTTCTTTCTACTCCTTTAATTGGAGACTGGAAAGTGGCAACAGTTTATGGGAGTAGATGTTGTGTGGAGAGAAGGGATCTTTGGAGTATACTTGAGAAGAACATGATAGGCCCGGGTCCTTCTTTAGTGGGGGGAGACTTTAATTGTATTCTTAAGAAGGAAGAGAAGAAGGGTGGGAAGATATTCATCTTCTCTAGGGGGCCTAGAGAGATGAAAAGTTTTATGACTAATTCAGATTTTTTTTCATGCAGGTTTTATTGGACCAAGTTATACTTGGTGTAATAATAAAGATGGTTCCTCAAGGATTTGGGAGAGGCTTGATAGATGTTTGGTAAATTCAGCCTCTTTACAATTGGTTCCTGCTGGTAGAGCTAGACATCTAGCTCGCATGGCGTCGGATCATTATCCGATTATATATAGGATGGAAGCTTGGCATTCTACGAAGGAGAAACATTTCAGATTTGAGGACACTTGGAGATCCTATCCAGCTGCAAGAGGTATTGTTCACAAATCTTGGTTGAAAAAGGACTTTGGAGATGAGGTGGAGATTCTTCATAGAAAGATTAAAAGGACTTTGATGGCCCTATTCTTTTGGAATAGGAATAAATGCATTGACCTGTGAAAGCTTAGAGATGAGTTGAAGAAGGATATTCTTGACTTACAAACCAAAGAGATGTCTGATGTTGATTTCTCGGTTGATGACATGTGTCTTCTTAGGCAGAAGGCATGTGAATTAAATGTTACTTTGAAGAGACTTGCAACTTGGTGGAACCAAAGAGCCAAGACTAGGTGGATTGAGGAAGGAGATATGAATTCTGCTTTCTTTCATAATTTTGCTTCTGCTAAAAGGAGTGCAAACCTGATTAAGCTATTAAAAATGGGGACAATCGGATTGTGGATGAGGAAGAGCAGATTGAGCAGATTTTTCTGCATTTCTTTTAAGAGAAATGGAAACACAGTAGTTGTATTCTAAGGATTGGCCGGAGATTGAAGCATCACAGAGACTCAGTGAGCTGGATAGGAAGATGTTGAACACGGAATTTGTTATGGAAGAGTGCAGGGTGGCTGTTTTCCAGCAGGGTAACAACAAATCTCCAGGGGCTGACGGTGTCACTTCTTCTTTCTTTAAGAGCTACTGGAACATTGTTGGAGAAACAACTTGGTTAGCAATCAAAAAGTTTTTTAGCACTGGTATTATGCATAAGAATTGGAAAGACACATTGATTGTGTTAATCCCCAAGGTTAATAATCTGAATGTCCCTTCAAATTTTTGACCTATTAGCCTTTGTCAAACTACATACAAGATTGTTGCCTCTATGCTTGCGAATAGACTCAATACTCTCATGTATAAGATGATTTCTGAGGAGCAGCTTGCTTTCATTCCAGGGAGATCAATGTCCGAGCATTGCATTCTTACTCAATAGATTTTCCATAAGTTTAAAACCTCAAGAAATAAGAAGGGTTTAATGGCAGTTAAGCTTGATATAGAACAAGATTATGACAGCATGGGGTGGAGTGCTTTACAGCAAATTCTTGTATGGTATGGATTTCCTTTGGGTTTTTCTGGTTTTGTTATGGAGTGTGTGTTGAATGTGAGGTTTGCTATTATCCTGAATGGGAAGAAGCTCAGATGGATTGAAGCCTGCAGTGGATTTCGTCAAGGTTGTCCATTGTCACCTTATTTGTTCATTATGTGTGCTCAACTCCTTTCTAATGCTATAGTACAAAGGGGTCATAGTTTGGGTATTCAGATGGCTTCTAAGGGACCTAGAATAACTCATTTACTTTATGCTGATGACGTTCTTATCTTCTCTCAAGCAACATGTGGGCTGGCTAGGAAAATGATGAAAATCATTGAGGACTTTTGTAAGTGGACGGGTTTTAGGGTGAATTCTAACAAGTCTCAAATCCTTTTTGGTAAAGCTGTTGATAGAGCCAACAAGAAGAAACTTACCAGAATTCTCAGTTTTAAGTCTGTCAATTATTGGAAATATTTGGGTATAAAAATGTCTCTTAAAAGATTAAAGGTGGCTGATTTTCAAGACCTTTTGGCCCAGGTTATGGAGAAATTAAATGTTTGGGGAAAGAAAAATTTATCTTTGGGAGGAAGAATTGTGCTTTTAAAATCCTCATTATTAACATTGCCAAATTTTGTCATTATGCATTTGGTGGTTCCTAAAAAAGTGTTGCAGGAGATTGAGAAGCTGTGCAGGAATTTTGTTTGGCACAAATCAAATGGGGAGAGAGGATTACACTATGTTGCTTAGAATGAATTATGTAAGACTAGAAGTGCTGGTGGTCTTGGTTTACAGTCGTGTATCATTAAGAGTGGTACATTGAAAGCTAGACTTGCTTTGAATTACATTCAAAATCCCGGTTCTTTGTTACACCGTTCTCTTAATGCCAAATATTCTGATAACATTCTGGATGGAATCTATAAACATAATTCTTCTAATGCTTGGAAGATTATGTTAGAGGGAGGTAAGTATCTTAAGGATGTTGTTGAATGGAGAGTGTGCAATGGCAATGAAATTGATGTTCTCGGTGACATCTGGGTTCTTGACAGAAGCTTTAACTCTTGGCCTACTTTTATCAATTGTGTTGATTTAGAAGGTTTGAAAGTGCAGCAGCTATAAACTAATGATGGAAGATGGGATGAGATGAAATTGAGATTGTTTTTTCATGAGGATTTGGCTTGGCTAATCAAGCAAGTAAAAGTGGACAGAGACGGTGGAAGGGATATGCTGGAACCAGTTAAGAAGCTGACGAGATATTCTATTTTAGCTTTAGCTTTTGAAGCTGTAATGAATAAGAGATACAATGTTGTTGATGATGGTTTTTATGATTTGCTTAAGAAGCTTAAACTCAACTTTAAGGTAGAATTGTTTTGGTGGAGGCTAAGTAAGTTTGCTATTCCAACTAACTCTTTCCTTAAATTCAGAAGATTGGCTATTAATGATTCTTGTGTTAAAGGCTACTGTGAGGCTGAGAATTATGAACATATTGTGGTTCGATGCAAGTTTTTTACTGAAATTATTTCCAAAATCAGAGAGTGGGGATTTGCTATAAGCATTTTTCATTCTTTTGAAGAATGTTTGGTGGAACTTAGACGGTAATGTAGCAGCAATCCAGGACTGGTTAGATTGTATTGCACCACAGTTTTTTGGACTTGGAAAAACCGTAACCTGGTCAAGCATGGGAAATCTACAATGTCTGCTTCTATGGCTGCTGCAAATGTTATCTCTTTTGCTTCTTCTAATCTTCATCCTTTTCTAGATAGCTGGGGTGCTAACCTCTCTTGGGAGTATTTGAATTCTTGGCACCCTCCTCCGCTAGATTGGATCAAGGTTAATGTTGACTCTTCATTTCTCTCTAATTACTGGGCTGGTATTGGTGGCATCTTCAGAGATTGTAAAGGTAGAGTGCTCCTTGCTTTTGGAAGGAATTCTTTGCATTGGGACATTGCTCAATTGGAATTGGAATCTATTTTTGTTCTTCGAGATTTCATTCAAGGATGGATGCTTGAAAGTGTTGGTGTCATCATTGAAAGTGACAACTTCAATGTGATTAAGTACATTCAACAATCTATGAAGAAGACCAATTGGCATTTAGAGGAGAGCTTGGGTAACAAGCTTTACTTTCTCAATGATTTTAATAAAGTTGTTTTTCATCATGTTAGTAGGAATTGTAACAAAGTAGCTGATTTTTGTGCTACTTTGGCATTAGATGGCAATTTTTTGTTTGATAGTTCTTCTTTTGGTAGTATACCGTCCACCTTGATGAATTTGATCAAGAAGGATGGCTACCCTTTTATCAATTGTAAGTAGTTTTCTTTGATCCTTTCAATGCAAATTTTTTTAAAAAAAAGAATTAATGGATGTTTTCAACATCTCCCATTATTAATCTAATGTATATAATGGTCATCTGTGTAGTTAAAATTTATTGAGATATATTTTCTTGACAGAGGAATGTTAGAATAATTAGGAGAATTAAAATTGAACTCTTGCAATCTTAGGCATAAGATGTTTTGTGTTCTAGGTTCGATGGAGCTATAATAATTATATAAAGGCCATAAACCTCACTTTAAATTCCTGCAAGCTTGACAGAGATTCCACATCAAATATATAAGAGTCTACTTAGAAAAACATAGGTAATTTATAGTTATTAGTCCAAAGCATTTAATCATCTAGTATTTTTTTTATTTATGCTACATATTTAACTAGAGATAAAATCCAAAATCCTTATTTTTGGTTGGTAGAATAAACATTGTAGCTAGAATAGACAATAAATTAAAAAAATGAATTATAGCATAACACTTTCTTATGGGATCGACACTCTCTCATATGACTTTATTACTTGATCAATATATACACTTGCATATTTAGTTAGTAAATCATATTAAATAAAACCTAAGAATATTTTAACCCAATGCATATCATTCAAGCATCTAAATAATTATGAATGCACCCATACATCAGTATGTTGACCCTTGAAATGGAAGCTACAATCTTTAGCATCCTTACAACACACTCCTATTGCGAATCTGGTTTCAGGAATTATAAGTCTGATGATAGAAAACATTTCTATTACTTTTATTTTTCTATGGCTTCCTTTCCTACTAATATTTTAGGTCCACGCAATCAAATTGCAAATCGAACCGGTTCAAGATTGGATAGATTAGGACTGAGTCAACTTATAATGTATGTCAAGTGTCTTTTACCTTTTCTTGAGTCCATTATAATAATGTGGGTCCTAATGCTAAGTAATCTTACACATACACACTTAGGGGAAAAATTCAAATTATTTTAGAGTTTTCTATTTTCAATCACATCATCTAGGACGATCCTAAATCATCTTGGATGATCAGTTAAAAAAAGAAACCCTAGTTAGGGTATTCTGATTAAGACAACTACGATTAAGCAAATCGTCCTAGATGATATTATCATCATTTGGAATGATATGATGAAATCAAAAAGAATCAGTCGCCATAACCTTTTAGGCATGTTTTATTTTTGAATATTGTCCAGGACATCATCCAGGGCATCGTCCAAGACATCGTCTTGGATGATGCACTATAATTATGCCTAAATTAGTTTGGTAATTAAAGAAAGTAATTAAGATTTGACTGCTTGATTATATCATCCTGGATGATCTCAGGATTGTCCAGGATGATTAGTTAAACAAATCTTAATTCTTCTTGGATGATCCATAATTAGCATGGCTTCATCATCCTGGATTATCGTGAGATTGGTCTTGACAATTTAGTTCTTCCAGGGCGATGTTCTGGCCGATATGTGATGTTTTATACTAATCATCCTATATGATCATGAGATTGTCCTTGATAATCTAATTATTTTTTCATCATCCAGACACCCATCCAAGGTGATGTTCTCCATGATATGTGATGTTTTGAACTAATCATTCGGCACAATCGTAAGATCATTCTGGATGATCAAGTTATTTTTTCATCTAGACATCCATCCAGGGCGATAGTTTGGATGATATTCGATGACTTGAACTAATCGTAAAGCATGATATATTATCGTCCTAGACAATCTAAACAAATAATCCTTCTAATTGTCCAAACTATCCTAAATCGTCCTTACTGATTGAGCTAAATTTGAACTGATCCCACAGGATGATTAGTCGATCATCCTGGATGATCTTTAACGATTAGTTTACAAATTAGGGCAAATTTGAAGCCCTTATTTAAAAGATCTCTTATTTTCTTAAGAGAAGATCATTTGCTGGTATCTTGACCAGAGAGAGCTAATAGAAGAGGGAGAGTAAGGGAGACAGAGAGAGAGGATCTTATGAGGGAGATTTTATGAGGGGTTTCACAAAGGTTGCTCCAAGCAAGGATCTGATTCATCTTATCTAGTCATCGCCCCTAGTTCCTTGGAGGTTCAAGAAAGGTCTACTTCGGCAACTGAACGAGGTTCTATGCCTACTTCAGGAGGAAGCAAAAGGAGTTAGGTTTTCTGCCTGCTTCAGGAAGAATCAAAAGGAGTTGGGTTCTCTCCCTCACCGGGGTCAGTGGAAAGAAGTTTTTGTATGGGCTTCTCTGCATTATGGCGGGGGAAAAAGGAGAGACATTAAGTTTAGTGCAATACCTGAAGAAGAGGCTTCAAGGAGTAGACATAGGTTAAGTTGACTGAACCATTATAAAATCTGGTGTGTTCTTTCTTATTATTTTTATTTATTTAATTTCCACACTTTAATTTCTATGGTAATTATTTGGTTGTGTTTATGATTTTATTAAGAGAAATTTTTAAATACTAATTTTTAAATACTAATTCAAGTTGAATTTATAATTTGTGGATTGCAATGACTAGAGATAATCTAGGAATTCCTTTAAAACTCTAAGCAAAATAACCTTCGATTTCTAAAAGTAATTCAATCATTTTATTTGCCTTGTTTTCTTTCAATGAAGAACTTATGAAGATCAAATAATAATCTTCATCATTGCCCATATTTATTTCTCTTAATTTATAAATTCTTAACTTGAGAGTCATCAAGATCATCTAAAATTCTTAAAAAATAGTTCATTAAAAGATTTAAAATTCACTATAAAGAGACCGTCATATTCTAAATTATTTGAAATGACAGAAATACTTATCAACATCAAATCGACATATGGTATCAAAGTTAACATTTAATCTTTATGTATATTTATAGTATTTAGTACTCAACAAATGCTCAATTTGTTGAGCTTCACCTCTTGTATAATTTGATGGTGTTAAACCCTGCTTAGCAAATTTACTTCTACAATTTAAGCACCATAATAATAATAATAATAATAAAATTTAAAAATTAAAAAAAAAAAAAACACCCGTCAAAAGGTAATTCTATTATTTCATCCATGAATGGGTGGGTCACTAAGGATTACATCAGTTTCTTTTATTTTGTTGGTTGAGAGTATAAAAATGTTGTCTTTACAATCAGGTTTTAAAGCAGGAAATGCTTTTACTATTAGCCTTTTACATCATTATGGGATAGTGGAATTAAGGTTATATTTTCCCATGTACATCCTTAACCTCCTATGGCAGATATATTTAAATTATCTTCCCGAGCAATTTGTATTCTATCCTCGTTGTTATTAACTTTTATACTACGATTCTATATCCAGTGGGCTTTTATCAAACACATACGATACATTCTCTAACTGAACTTTAAAACAATTTGTATTATTATTATTATTATTTTCTTTTTTTAGTTTAATTGACCAAATTTTAACTTTTATATTTATTTGAGATTTTAATTGCCTAATTTTTTATAAATTCTAAATTTAATTTCTTGATGAAATCAATTTAATTTTTATTTGATTTTTCTTTATTTATGATTTTTATAAAATCAACCCATTAACTTGAATTAAAAACTTATGTAATTAAACTATTTTAATTTTTGATCCAAATCAGCTCCAAGTCACTTAAAACATTCAGTTATATATATATATATATATATATATATATATATATTAATTCTAGATCAATTATATAATGTGAATTAGAGTTCACTAAATGATAGATCAAATAAACACCAAATCACTTGAAATTTAAGCTAGAAATTAATTAAAAATTAAGTTTCAAACCCAAAAGAAGTTTAAAGCCATTAAAATCGCCCTAAGACTTGAAATTAACCACCAAGGTAAATACCTCTACACTTGCAAATTGAATTTTAGGCTATAGAGAATATGTTTTGGGTTGATATAAATAGCGTTCTAAGCCTTAAATATGACTTTAACAAACCGCAAACAATCAAAACCTAATGTGCTATGAATTTGTGTTTATAGCAATTTATATTTATGGAAGTTCTGACCCATATTTTTTAATTGGCTAATTAAAGCCCATGAAATTTCAAACAGAGGATCTCAAGATAAGTACCATATTAAAGCTGGGATCAATAACTTGAACTTCCACTACTAATTTTATAAGCGAACAAAAAACCAGACCAGCTGCACTATTAGCATACACGCAAACCACAACAAGCAGAAAAAAGCATGCTTAAAAAATGCCCACTGATAACTAAATTTTAACTGTGCCATAAACAAACTCAAGCCTATAAATCCCAATGCAGAATAATGAAACAAACCTGATGATCTCGCTTAACAGAGTAAAGTACAAAATAAAAATTTGGAATCAATAACTTGAAATGCCATAATATTTGCCAAGAGAAACCTCTGATATCAAGATAACCATCATCGGGAAGAAAAGAAGCGAACTGTCGGATCCAAGCAGCAACTGAATGACTAAAATTTTTGAATTATTGTTGCTTCAAAGAATCAGATTTTATATCTATGGAGGAATTTTGATGCGCAAGCAATGCCTTTGTCTTCTCCAGAACACCAAAAAAGATTGAACCGCCGATTCCAATCCACAATACTCTAGGGCCTATACCCTGGAAAACAGGTGAGCGAGAATTTAGATGACAAGCATTATCACGCAGCCTAAAGGAATGTATGCTTTGATGTTGCAGGCTGAGCCATTCCGGAAGTCATGAAAAACAGGCCTAGAAAGCAGAAATAGGGGATCTACTTTACTGTAAGGAGATCCTGTCAATACAGGTTCTGAGATGTTCTGAGGCGTTCACGTATTGCAATCTTAACCTAACAAAATTGGAGAGTATATATCTATATCTAGAACGAGTAAACCTCCAAGTTACAAAAAGAAAACGCCACTTAAAATTTGATCCACACCTGCCTTTACGCAAATCTCAAATCTACCGTCATTAAACAAACTAGTGTATTAAAATGAATAACATGTAAGAAAAACTTTTATAGTTATTTGCCTTTTCTAATATGAGTCTTAATTCCACAACCTGATGTAAAACAACCGCTAGAGACCATAGAATGATCTGATAAACACATCAAACTTCCAAGAAACTAATATTTTATTGATAGAAGAATCATGCAAACACAAAAAAAGAAGTCTATGCTGCGTTGCAATGTTTTAAATTATATTCCTTGCAGCCAAGCACCTTTAGGCTATAGCTTAATGCAGGGAAAAGAAGCTTACGCCTCCGGAAATTTTTGACATATATATCAGGAGTTTCATCTGAAAAAAGAAAATTTTGAACGAGTATGAAGATGCCTTGGTTATGAAGGATATGTTATAGATGACGACTATTAATTTGTGGATGATGAAAAAAGAGTTTTACTATCAAAACTACATAAGATCTCATTATTGAATTTTTTTATAAATGTTTAGGAACAACAAAAGTCATCAATAAAGTAACCAACAAGATTAGTATAAAATTTTATGGAACATAAATTCCAAAAGGTCATTATAATCATTGTTTTAAATAATATTCTTATTAGATTTAGTTGATTAGGAAGGTGAAAGGTGATTGACATAGTAAATGATGAAAAATATTAGGTGGAAGTTGATGCAAATGAGGATATGAGAGGCGACAAAAAAACCAACTATGATGGCAATTCTATGAAAGCCCTTTTAACTGGGGATGAGAAACTTTCGAATTAAAATTTCTAAGTTAAAATTAATTTATATAAGAAGATATTTATTTAAAAACTAGCATTGTCCGGTCTCAAATCCTGGATGAGAAAAATGGAGGGTTGTGTTAGATTGTTGACAGCCAGCATAAACTTATCGAATAATCATGACATGAATCTTTTAATTCACTGTGTTAATGCTAGGACGTTCCATGGAACCGATACACTGTATAATTGAATACAGTGAGAAGTGTGCAAGAGACGCTGCACCGGCACCCAAGTGTTGTGTCAAATAAGCAAGGGTTCTCACAATATGGTCAGATGTAGGTAAAGAAGTCATTCTATAAAATTAAAATTAGAATAGGAACTAAGAATATATATATATATTTTTTTTTTACATGAAAATCAATAGAATTAATAGATATTATGATTTATAGGAAGATAAATATTATATGCATTTAGTAAACTAAAAGGTTTAGTGAAAAGGCTACTAGTTTATCCATCCATATGTCAAGCTTTCCAGAGTAAAAAAGAATATTCAAAAGTGGGGATGTCAATTTTTTCTTCTAGCTTGAAAGGATGGTGCTACCCTCTAAAAGAATGCTCGAAATATCACATAATTCTTCCAAGTGACCTTCTTGCTTGCTATGTCATTCACTAGCTTCTCACTATCATAATGACGTGAACTTCCATTGGGCCTGACCTCCCTGTAAGCTAATTCTTGATTCATCATGCCCTTAAAGAGCAGCTAGACCCTCTTCCTTGATAATCGTATTGGTGCAGCTAAGAAGTCCGCCGTAATGTTTTATTGAACCCTACAACCAATTCAAAACTAACCATATTACTTCCTAATCCAGAGTTCTAGAAAAGAAGATAATGAACTTACCTGTGTCATCAACCTAGTTTTCAGCACATCTAATGGGGTAGTTATAGCTCCGGTTATGGCACCTACAAAAATTGAAAATCTACAAAAAAATAAGTTTCACAAAAAAAATCATTATAATTATTCTTAAAACGATGATGAGCATAAACGAAATTGTAATCCACAAAGGTTCATTCAATTCTAAGCAATCATTCAAGGCAAATACATTTATAGGATTCTCTCCGAACTACTAAATTTGAAATTTTCATCAAGAAAATCCAAATAAGCCAAGGTTAAATAGAAAACTAAATTGTCATTAAGAGTCTTAGGCTTACAATTTATAAACAGAAAAACAATTCTCAAAAGTTGACCCCAGTTTTGATCACTTTACATAGATTATAAACAAAAAAGAGTTACAAGTCTCGGTCATCCACAATAGAAATCCCGCAATACAAAAGAGACGGAACAGTCTCAAGTCTCAATCATCCACAATAAAAATAACAATGGTAAACACATTATTCTAATTGGCCAAGGATAACGATAAGTATATTTCACATTATTCTAATTGGCATGAAAAAAACTCAACTTCGACTAGTTAAACAATTGATGCAATGCAATCTATGAACTATCACACATGTGCCTATCATGCTAGTATACAAATAACTCCATAATCCAATAACAATACTGGACACAATTTAATCCTCTAAGATAGTTTTAAAAACAAAATTCATAAACTCTAGCATGATTTTGTAAGTGAATAAACAAGGATGAGATGGAAATAGAGAGGGATTCAAGACAGTAACTGTAGACATATGAAATAAAGTCTAGTCGAGTACACTAAAGACTAGAATAACTCCTGGACTTATTAGAATATCTTTATAGTTTATCATACTGTGTAAAAAGATTTTAAATGGCCTGCCTTTCTCATTTTTATTTTCATAAAAACCTGTAGTACAAACATTTAAGATTTCATCCATAGCATTATGTCATCAGGTTTAAATTGCAAATACTACTTGTTCCTATTAATAGTATATTTATAATTGTCATAATTAACAATTACTATTTATACATATCTTCAAACAAATTAGACAAATCATACAAGTGACTAATATTATATAAAGCAAGAAATGAAACATACCAATACGCTAACTTTCATTCCAATGATAATAATAAAGAGCAATATTAAACTCCTAAAAATAAGCTAATTAAAAAAATTAAAATAAAACAAATCACACACAATAATACTATATATATATATGGACAGATATGATTGCTAAAGAAAACTAACCTAATGACTTAAATAGTTCTAATAAATTACGCAACTTTAGAATTAATCAAGCGGTTGGAGTTTTAAACTTCAAAAAATTTTAAGGCATTTTTTATTAAATATTAAAAACAAAATCAACTTTAGTTTGATCACTCATCATATGAAATATCAGTAGATAATTCATCAAGTTGCACGTTCAACATGTTTAATTGATTCATCTCAATAAGTACACCTTAATGCAATTTGGACTCAAAATGCATTAAGGCACATGCCTCCTAAAGTTCAGCTGAGGTGAATGCTCACATATTGTGAGGCACACCTCACCTCATAACTTGACGTGTGTGACTCTAAGTTTTATAAATCATATTTAAATATTACTATATTAATAAACATTACCCAAATACCCTAACACACACCCCCAAGCCCATGAGACAACTACTTTTTCTGCTCTGTCCAAGCACCTGCCAACCATACCGGTTGCCTTCCCCTTCCCCTCCTAGCCAAGTTTGTGTGGGCTCCGAAAATTCGACCCCAGCCTCCGCCCACTACTGTTTTGCTTTTCTTTTTTTTTTTCCTTTCTGGCGAGGAAGTTTAAACGAATTAGGTTCCGGAGTAAATTTTGGAAGGCAGATGGGTTTGTAGATAAGACACAACCCAGAGATTTCACCCTCATTTTGCGAGGATTTTAAGATCTGCGTTATGGTTTCCTATAGGCGCAAGCCCCTATAGTTAATTACCCCTCCCGATAATGAGAGAGAACTTTCGATTAAGGCTAGTTGTCAATCAGATATGTTGTATACATAAATACGTAGTATCAGGCATATAGTAGTAGCATGGGCTTGGATATTGAAGAGTTGGGTTTAGATTTGGAATTTGGGTTGGAAGATTTGATATTTAAAATAGAAATTTCACCATCATGTACTTAAAACAGATGGTGGGGGAATGAATGATGGACTCGATCAAGATCCCATGGTTCCATCGTCCCGGGCCATCGTGGTCCTTGATCTACTTAGTCAGAGGAGGTAGTCGACCCAACCTGACAGAAGGATCCTTGTCGAAAGCCAGGGGTTGCTTCGTCTAAGGGGACCTTGTAGACCTAGGGTGAACGCTTGTCTAAAGGGACAAATTTAAAACCACCTTAGCTAACAGAGAGATTTGTGCCCTATCGATCATATCCTATTGATTGATATCTCAAGGATTTGATGCCACTAATGAGCGTATTAGCTCTGGCCATAACCAATATTTCATGATGCCATTTGGCAGCAAAACCACTCGGTTCAGAGGGCCCCGGGTCCATGGTTTAAAATTGCGCAATATGAGGCTTTCCTTGAGGCCCGCCTTTGCGCAATTCTAGTAAAAAATGCCTCGATGCTTACGCCTCGAGGTTTTTTATGAGGCTTGCACCTCAACTTAGTTGAGGCCCGCCTCGCCTCACTGGCATGAGGCTTACGCCTCACACTATATATATTAAAACTTACATAAATCTTGAAGTAAATGCCCGACATTGGACTCTATAGGAGAGGAGGAAGGGGAGAGAGCGGTTCATCATAATGATGATTCAAATGAAGAACCCCTTAGTGATGACAATGCTGATGACTTATGAGTTCTTATGTGATATGTCATTACTATTTATTTTTGGAAATTAAAATTATATTTTAATGAAAAGAATACTGGGATTTGGGAAAGATAGAATTTTGAGTTGAACAATATTTTATGTTATCTTATTATTGGGATATTTTGATTTCACTTCATATCTTATACTTTTTTATTTTTTATATTATTCACTCATTAGTATATAAAAAATTTATCATTTTATGTTTACACAATCTTTTGATTTTGAGGCTTACGCCTCAAAACGCCTTGAGGCTTACGCCTCGCCTCACGAATGAAAAACGCCTCAATACCCGAATATGCAATTTTAAACATTACCCGGGTCATAACCGTTTATCGGTTTATCCTGCGGTGCCATTTGGCAGCAAAACCGTTGGTTAGAAGACACGTACCACGTCCTTATAGGTAGGAGATTGGTTTGAGAATGAATCCTAATGATATTTTCGGTTAGGTATTTGGTTCTTTGTGAGCTGAAGTATATTTTAATTTGTCCACCACGGCAAGCTGTTGCGGAGGATGGATAGATTTTGTTTTGAGTGGTTCGATGGATTATTTCAATTTTAAATATCTGGATTTTGAAATTTTTCTGGAATTTTAGGATTTTGAACTTTGTGGAGTTCTAGATTTTGATGGGCATTTGGAAATTTGGGAGACACTTGAGAGTGTTTGTGAACCCCTCCGGTTGAGATCTTCATTCAACACGGTTATCATCGGGGTGTTTGAGGGCATTTTCACTTGAAAATATTTCTATTTTGTGAATGAATCTTGTCAACTCTGTTGAGCTGTCAACAGAGGATCGAATTTCTCAGGCTTCATGCCTTTGTTTGTGAATTTTCTTTGATTATAGGCCTTGAAGGTCTAATATGAATGTATTAAAACAAATACACCGGTCGCCACAACCGTATATTTTTTGAAGGTTCGATCCCTGTCGACTCCTATTGATCTGCATAGAAGGATCAGGTTCAAACTTGAATTCACTTATCAACCCGCGCAACATCCCTAGGCGTCACCGATAACACACTCGTTGGGGCCCATGCGGGTCGTTATTGCATTTACCCCTTTAGTGTACCTTTGTGTATACAAATTATGGTGACGTGTAGGAGTACTTTAAAATATTTTAGTTGAGCAGGTAATAGCCATTTGAACGCACAACATTTCATTTGAGAGCTTATACACGCCTTCTGTCCGCTAATACAAGTGTTGCGGATCCGGTGGCGGTATTATTTGGACGTCATGAGGCATCTCCTCATCTTGATGTTGACTCCCCTTTTCTCGTTCACTGGGAGGTCTTTCTTGAAATTTGTGACCGTAGCTTTGAAATAAACTCTTTTCAAGCTCTTTAGCATAGTAGACTTGTTACTTCCAGTGTTTGTAAACATCAGAACTGTTTCTTCTTAAGTATAGAACTAAGAAAAAATTTGGAACACCAAGAAGTTTAGTTCTAATTTGCTCAAACATCTTCACCATTTTGCCAGGTGTCCTTTTCTATACATCGGGTTGCCCTTGTACCTGACGTACTTGAAGATCTTGATCACCGTTGTTATAGGTGAAATTTGTACTTGTGCCCACAGTGGTTCATTATATCTACGATGTATCCACTATTGTTATCCACAAGTATTCATTTGCATGGAACTGTTGTATCCACTACGACCTCCTAGAAATGTTCGTAGGAGAGCCATTATTTCTACATCATATCCACCTTTCACCAATCTCAGGTGGGTCTTGATTGCACCTGTTTGTGGGGACGGATCTTTCACTATCAAGTAGTAGTGTTGCCTTCTTCAATCAACATGCAATGTTGCTAGCATTGGAGGTTTCAATAATGCGTGTAGAGAACACTCATGCATTTTGTAATCATTTGTTGTCCTTATAAACACATTACACCTGATCTCGTGGAGACGGTTGTAAGGGTCCACTACGTTCTTTGTTTGTACACATTAAGATCTTGTAGTGTGCTTGCTTGTATCTTGATTCATCATATGTCTTGTAGGAGAGCGGGGCACTCACTTACAATCAAATGATATTGATTGTGCAAAGACTGCATTTGCTTTGGATTCTTCGAATACACCTTTATTGCTAGCCCATTACATGTTGGATTCTTTTGTCGCTCGTAGATGAGCCACTTTGAATGCGACAAATCCTTTGTTGTTCGAATTTGATTCAAGTCCAGATGTTCAAGTAAAATTTAGATTTGCAAGTCCTGGCACAAATCCTTGCATATTTGTTTTAGCTTGACTTCAAATCTGAGTTCAAATGTACAAGTTCAAATCTTTGTTCAAAGTCTTGTTCATCTTATTTGATATACAAATTAAATGCAAGACCGAGTCCCTTGTTGTTCTTGAAAGTTCAAGTTATTTATTGTTCAGGTCGAGTTTGGATCCAACTTGAGTTCAGTTTGAGTTCACTCGAGTTCGAGTCAAGTGCACAAATTTGTTTGAGTCCTTTATCGTTTGAATTCAGATGCTTATACTTATTTGAGTTTGTTCTTTTATTAATCATTTAAGTTTTGTTCAAGCATAAGTCTTCAAGTCCACTGTTCATGCTCATTTGAGTCCATGTCCTTATTCTTTTGAGTTCAAATAGGTCCGAGTGCAGTCTTATGTTCACCCGAAATTTCGACAGCCTCCCAGCATCTCCCCATTTAGGGGAAAACTATGAGAAACTGGGTCTTCCCACCACACGCAATAAAGGCGTGTATGGTAGGTATCCTCGGACGAGGACACCGCGGCCGTGCTTTTTCCTCCCACCACTCGAAATAAAGGCGCGTATGGGATCTTCAGTACCTATTTAAAAAATGCAGTTTGCTTTCCCCCCGCTCGAGGGTACTTATGAGTGACCCCGCCTCGCCTTAGGTGCCGCACTGGGGTCCCATCCCACCACACGCAATAAAGGCGTGTATAGACGATTTTTCAGTGTGCCACGAATGCCGAAGTAGAGTTTAGGTGATTGCCCACCTCGTCATAGGCGTCGGACCGGGGTCCCATCCCACCACGCACAATAAATACGTGTATAGGCGATTTTTTTGTCCGCCGAAAACAACTAAAGCAAGAATCTGAGTTTAGAAAATTCGTACCTTCACGGGGTTGTCGGCAGATTGAGACAAAAGAAGGCATTTGCAAACATTTTATTAATCTTAGTTAATTATAATTAATAATAATTAAACTTAATTAATTATAATTAATTACCATTAATGATAATTAAATAAAAAAAACATAATTAATTATGATTAAATTTAATTAATCATAATAAATCAGAAATCATTTTTAATTAATTATTATTAAAAAATAACTAAATTATAATTAACTTAATTAATTAAAATTAATTACAATTAATTAAAATTAATATATTTATTATATTATTTTATTTTTTTTGTTCCTCGGTTCGTTGGATTTTGCGGGATTTGGCCGAACAAGCGCCCAAAAGGTAGAAAGTTACCTTCACACCTTCGAGCTCCCGTTCTTGCTTCCGATCAAAATGTCTTAACTTCTGATTCGACCGTGAAGGGAACGTGGTTTAGGGAGTCAGGAGTCAGTAAAGCGCACGAAAGGGAGAATGTTGCCTTCAAAGCGAGCGAGCTCCCGTGTTCTCGCTTCTGATCAAATGTCATAACCTCCGCACCGATGGGAGGGGAAAGTTGTCGAGGGGCGAAGTCGAACACCAAGGAAGGGACGGAGGATTGCGAGAGAAATTTGCCGTTGGTTCCGATCAAAAGGGCGTAACTTCCGATCGAACAGGAAGGAACGGCGTCAAGAGAGCGAAATCATCCAGCCACGAGGGATCCGAAGTCAAACAACACAAATGAGCCGGAGTTGCGACGTGAAAGGGAGAAAGTTTCTTCACAGCGAGTGAGAGGGAGAGCGGGAGCGAGAGAGATCGGGAGAGGAAAGAGGCCGAACGCCTTGCTCTCGCTCCTTTTAATGATGCGGAGAGGTCGTGGGTGATGCGACGTCAGGAGTGGCTTCGACATGCGGAGACACGACACGGTCATGTGTGCGGGATGGGGCAGGTACGTGACATTTTCCCCCTTTTTTATATGTTACGGGTCAACAAATGCCCCCCAACAAATGTGGTATGCGCTTGGAGCAGTCCACGTTTGTTGTATGTTGATTGACCATGTGGATCTCTAGATATTTATTCTAGATGCCACACTAGGGTTTCCATTTAGCGGATCTCCAAAACCTATTTGGATGTCACACTTGAGATTTTCTTTTAGTGGATCTCGAAAATTTTGTTTGGATATCACACTAGTCTTCTTTTCTTCGCTGCTCCCTTAGATTTATCCATAGATGGTTGATGCATTGATTTGGTCGAGCAGGGGTCCCTAGGAGAGTGATGTAACACTTTGTATATGGGTCCCTAGAGCATGGCCTTGTAAATTGAGAATGATGGATAGTATCGCCATCATTCGTTCTCCTTTAATCACTACAATCACTTTAATTTGTAGCCCTTTCCGTATATGTTCAATATTCTTCCATCATATCTTGGCAGAATTTTAAATATTTATTTGGGGATCTCGACATGCAACACGATGTCGACCCAAATAAATATTTAAAATGCCCATAGTCTTTAAGGACATTTGTAGATGTCATCCAGGATACTCTTTCTGCTGCTTTGGCATGAGTCCTGAGATTTTGATTCCTTCTGTCATGTGCTTTGTGCTGCGGACATTGGTGAAGAGTTATCTAATTTGTCTTTAGCGACATGTCAGAAGATTTGTATGTCTTCTGCCCTTTGCTTCTAGCTTTGTCGGGTTTGATGAAGGGGTAGATGCCGATGATCTAAACCCTTTAGGTTTGTATTAGGTCGGTGGTAAAAAGTCATCGGTCCAAAGTTTTGTGCATAGCAGACTTGTTGATGATGGAATCCTCTTAGTTCAGTCTTGAGCTTTGTGTGAATTTTGGAATAATTTTCTTCGGTCCTTTGCTTTGTGCTTTGGCGAACTTGTTGAAGAAGGATTCCTTCGATCATCGCTTTGTGCTTTCCGGATTTGTTGAAGGATTTGCAGGTTTTGGATTTGGTTGATAGTACCAAATGTAGGTAGTATCTTAATCATTAACCACTTGAGAAGACTTTGATCTGGGTCACTTGAGTTCATCAGATCGAGAGAGCTAGGATTTGACAGCTCTCCGTCCTCTAGTTGCTGAGATGGGAGTTTCTCTACTATGGCCTTTCTTATGGCTTATTGAGTAGATGGAGCTGCCAGCGATACAGCCATAATTGGGCTTGTTGGATCCGACCTCTTACACCCATTTAGGCTTCAGACTTGAGCTATGGGAATTGCACTCTCAATGCTGATTTTGCCGAAGTTGACAGATTTAGAGTTTCTTCGTGGTTGAAGATTTGTAGCCTACGCACATTTGATAGTTGTTCGAGATTTCTTCCCACCGGAACTTTGATTCTCCAATCATTTAGGAGAATTTTGTAGACTACGATCACTTAAACTTGTCGAATCAAATTTGCCTTCGTGCTTCATATAGTCCCTACTGATGAGTTAACGAAGTGGGGATTCTAGACGGGGCTGCTAGCGATCCGGCTATATTTGGGCTTGTTGGATCCAACCTTTTACACCCATTCGAACCTTAAGTTTCAGGCTATCGAAAGACTTCAAGCTTTTTTGGCCCAATTTGTTGGAGTGTGTAGTTACAAAAGTCTCTTTTTTGACCTTTGAGTCTTGGTACATTAAAGGAGGTGGTGTCCCTAACTTTTGAAATATCACCGGCATATACTTTGGTAAACAAATATTTGTATTCTTTAGCACAAAAGAACATTTGAATTCATAATTTTAAATATTTATTCGGTGATCTCGGCATGCATCATGATGTCGACCCGAATAAATATTTAAAATGTCCCTTGTCTCGCAGGGATATTTTAGAGCAGAATAGATTTGGAATTCTTTGAGATTTTAAATATTTATTTGGGGATCTCAGCGCATAGCACAATGTCGACCCAAATAAATATTTAGAATACCCCCAGTCTAATAGGGAATTTTGAAATGTATTCTCATAGCACATTAAGCACAACATTTTCTGGGGCAATTTCATGCAGAGTATTTTTTCAAGTATCAGCCATTGATCGGAGACATGGGCCTCTGACCATTCAGGCCTATCAGTTGATAAGCTCCTCCCAGGTACACCTCGATGACGAAAGATCCTTCTCAGTAGGATATGAATTTGCCACCAATTTTTTATGGGAGATGATTGGCATTTCCCTTCTTGAAATAATCAAGGACACACTATTCGATCAAAGGACTTTGTCATCCTTGCTCGGTATATCCCCAAGTTCTGCTGCGCTTGCAACCTGATTTCATCAAGTGCATCGAGCTCCTCCATCCTTAACCGAGCATTTTATTCTTGAGTCATCTCATTCTGAATAGCGACTCGACGAGATGAAAGTTCAACTTCTAGTGGCAACACTGCTTCAACTCCGAACACTAGAAAGTAAGGTGTGGCTTTGGTTGGCATTTTGTAAGTTATACGATACGCCCACAGCGCTTCTGCCATCTTCGTAAGCCATTCTGTTTTGTTCTTAGTGAGAATCTTCTTCAACAACTTCACCAGCGTCTTGTTGAAGGCCTCTACCATGCCATTTGCTCTCGAGTTGTATATGAATAAATACCGCCAATCGATTTTGTGCTGATCAATGAATTTATAATTTTTTGTACTTCTAAACGCAGTACCATTGTTGGAGATTATGAGGTGTGGTACTCCAAATCTGTAGACAATATTATGCGTGAAGAAGTTGATGACATACTCGGATGTTACTTCTTTGAATAGAGCCGCTTCTGTCCACTTGGAGTAGTCGGTCATTGCCAAGATGAAGCGGTGTCCTGCTAATGATGGCGGATCTATCAGCCCGATAACATCAATACGCCATCATTCAAATGGCCAGTATGCTATTGTAAGGTGCAGTGAATTTGGAGGCTGATGGTGGATTTGGAGGCTGATGTATAACATCACCGTGAATCTGACACTCGTGGCACCTCTTAGCATGATCGATACAATTCTTTATCATTCTTGGCCAATAATAGCCCATTCTTTTGATTTTAACTACCATCTTAGGACCTGATTGATGAGCTCCACAAAGTCCTTCATGACTTCTGCTACCATTTTATCAGCTTCTCGGGACCCTAGGCATTTTAGCCACATTTGATCGAAAGCACGCCGATATAATGTGTCATTGATAAATGCATACTGCAGCGCTCTCTGATTTGAGCAGCTAATGATTTATCCATTGACAATCTACTTTCGCTGCACATCCTATCCCTGCGGATTCACCGCCCAACGACGATCTGCCTGACGAGCAGATCATGAATGATGAAGAAGAGGATATGCTACGAGTATGAAAAATGTATTTCGATGGAGCATCGTCAATTAAGCGCGCTCGGCCTCCAAATCTAAAAAATGCTCAAGCTGAAATTGGACTCATTTTTTGTGGCCCGGGGGAGAATGAGATTCTCATTCAGTTTGATAGAACATCGTACCAACAAAGAAGCCGAATATGAAGCTTTAATAGCAAGATTGGAGATTGCAATCGATGTCAGAATCCGGAATCTCCAAATTTTCGGTGATTCTCAACTTGTTATAAATCAAGTGTTGGGAGTTTACAAAATCACCAAGTTTGAGTTGGCCTGTTATCATTGGCGAGTTTTTTGACGTATGAAGCAAATTCCAGTTATCAAATTATCTCAAGTTCCCCAAGATCAAAACAGCAAAGTTGATTCCCTGGCAAAATTAGTTAAAGAAATGACAAACATGGATGACGAATGGCCTTTAATAATTATGGTGCATAATCGTCTGGTCCTAGAGGCAGTATTATTATAATTCCCGCAGGCATAGGGAGTACCAAATTCAAGCCAGCAGGATGCAACTCTAGTTGATCCTCACCCTTCCCAACCAGAAGTTCCTAAGAAAAGACATAAGGCTAGCCCTTTCACTGCTTTCTGTGGTACGTATGCGATATCAAATTATAGGAGTATCACTGCCCTCCTTATCAAACGACATGTCATCGCTGGTCTTATCATCAAGAACTTCAGCGGATCGATCTTTGATATCAAGGTGATCTTGTGAGACAGCATATAATGGCGGAGATTCTGAACTGTGAAAATCAAAGCCAAGCAATACTTCTCAATTGGAGAGTAACGTATTTCTGCTCTTATGAACCTCCAGCTGATATAATAGAGCGCATTTTCTTTCCCCTCTTCATTATGTTGAGCAAATAATGCTCCGAGAGACTCTTATAGTACTGCCGTGTATAGTATAAGAGGTTTCCTCGGGATTGGCGCCGCCAAAATAGGAGGATTCAATAAATATCTCTTGATGCTATCAAATGCTTCTTGGCACTCATCATCCAATTTAAAGCATATTTTTTTCATCAACTTTAAAAATGGATGGCACCTACTCGACAGATTCGATATGAATCATCGAATGAAAGCCAGTTGCCCTTGCAAGGAGCGGAGTTGCCGCAAATTCTTTGGAGATGGCATCTCCATGATTGCCTTGATTTTGTTGGGAGTATCTCAATGCCTCGATGTCGAACAACGTACCCCAGGAATTTCCCTTAGGGTACCCCAAATGCACATTTGAGAGGGTTCAATTATGGGACCCTCTGTTCTTCACCACAATTATTA
>NW_021319911.1:60008-78968 GCF_001605985.2 Dendrobium catenatum
GCTTGATGTTGTTGTTGTTGTTGTTGTTGTTGTAGTCTTCTGATAAAATGACACTGGTGAAGGTCAGGCAAGGATCTTCCTCAGTCCGAGAAGATATAGTTGAAAAACGATGGGATTTCTTAGAGAATTCTTCAAAATGTCGACCATCGATAATATTGTCTGTAGGGGCCATCTTTGGGACCCACTTTTGATAAATTTTTTAATGGTGGATCTCTAGGGGTACACACTAGATGTCACCATTATTTAAATATATATTTTTTTCTAGAGATGTGAGTCTCTATATTTATTTTTCTCTTATGTCGGGGCCTTTCAGCTGTGGATTCATGGTATGTTTCAAGTGTCACACTTCAATGCTCACTATACATATCTTGACTTTTTCTTTATTTTACCATAATAATATATAGTTGTTTTTCCCTCTATCATATGGTTGCTTTTACCTCTATCAGGACCTTTCAGTGATGAATTTTTGGACATAAAAACAAAATGTCACATCCTGATGTTCACCGTATAGAGCTCAGTATTATCATTATTTTTTTTTGCTGCTACTATAACATTTAGACAATTAGTCAAAGATGGAAAGAGAAACCAATCCCCAGCGAAGTCGCCAGAAATCAGTGGGCTCCAAAAATTCGGCCCCGGCCTCCGCTTGCTACAAATTTTCTTTTCTTTTTTTTTTCTTTCTAGTGAGGGAGTTCTAACGAATTAGGTTCCGACAATTATTACGTCCTCTGACCTGACATAGAGGTACATTCGGCCGTCAATAACATTTCGCCACGTGCTCTTACTCTTTACCGCGCGGCCCGATGACTTGACCCGGAGCGGAACCCGGGAATGCTATGTTCGCGATTTTCTCGGTATTGCTCAGGATTTGCTCGGTATTGCTAGGGATTTGCTCGATATTGCTAGGGATTTGCTCGATATTGCTAGAAAAAACTCGGTACAACTTGGTACAACTCAGTATTTGCTCAGGATTTGCTCGGTATTACTAAGGATTTTCTCGGTATTGCTAGATATTTGCTCGGTATTGCTAGAAAAAACTCGGTACAACTCGGTACAACTCAGTATTTGCTCAGGATTTGCTCGGTATTGCTAAGGATTTTCTCAGTATTGCTAGATATTTGCTCGGTATTGCTAGAAAAAACTAGGTACAACTCGGTACAACTCAGTATTTGCTCGGTATTGCTAAGGATTTGTTCGGTATTGCTAGGTATTTGCTCGGTATTGCTAGAAAAAACTAGGTACAACTCGGTACAACTCAGTATTTGCTAGGGATTTGCTCGGTATTGCTAGGTATTTGCTCGGTATTGCTAGAAAAAACTAGGTACAACTCAGTATTTGCTAGGTATTTGAAATATATCGAAAAGGTGATGGGATGTTGTTCGGCTCGTCAATGATTTAAAAAAATGCACGCGCTAGAACCCAAAAAACAGCGGGTCGGGTCGGCGACTTTTCTTCATGCTATGTGTCGCTAAAATATTGGTGGCCGAACGTAGAGGAGCGTACGTTCACCGGACCAAATAAAAGTTCGTAGATAAGACACTACCCAGAGATTTCGCCCTTATTTTGCAAGGACTATGATCTGAGTTCTGGTTTCCTATAGGCACAAGCCCCTATAGTTAATTACCCCTCCCGATAACGAGAGAACTTTCGATTAAGGCTAGTTGTAAATCAGATACGTTGTATCCATAGATACATAGTATCAGGCATATAGTAGTAGCATGGGCTTGAATATTGAAGAGTTGGGTATGGATTTGGAATTTGGGTTGGAAGATTTGATATTTAAAATAGAAATTTCACCATCGCGCACTTAAAGCAGATGGTTGGGGAATGGATGATGGACCTGATCAAGATCCCATGGTTCTGTCGTCCTGGGCCATCATGGTCCCTGATCTACTTAGTCAGAAGAGGTAATCGACCCAACCTGACAAAAGGATCCTTGTCGACAGTCATGGGTTGCTTCGTCCAAGGGGACCTTGTAGACCTGTGATAAACGCTTGTCCAATGGGACAAATTTGAATCCACCTTAGCTAACAGAAGGCTTTATGCCCTATCGATCATATCCTATTGATTCATATCTCAAGGATTTGATGCCACTAAGGAGCGTATTGGCTCTAGCCATAACCGGTATTTCATGGTGCCATTTGGCGGCAAAACCACTCGGTTCAGAGGACACCGGGTCATAACCGTTTATCCTGCGGTACCATTTGGCGGTAAAACTGCCGGTTAGAGGACATGTATCACATCCTTATTGACAGGAGATTGGTTTGAGAATGGATCCTAATGATATTTTCGACTAGTCCTTTGGCTCTTTGTGAGCTGAAGTATATTTTAATTTGTCCACCTCATCAAACTGTTGCGCAAGGTGAATAGATTTTTCTTTGAGTGGTTTGATGGATTATTTCAATTTTAAACATCTGGATTTTGGGATTTTTCTTGGATTTTTGGATTTTGAACTTTGTGGAGTTTTGGATTTTGATGGGCATTTGGAAATTTGGGAGGCACTTGAAAGTGTTTGTGAACCCCTCCGGTTGAGATCTTTATTCAACATGACCATCATCGGGGTGTTTGAGGGCATTTTCACTTGAAAATATTTCTATTTTGTGAATGAATCATATCAACTCTGTTGAGCTGTCAACAGAGGATCGGATTTCTCAGGCTTTATGCCTTTGTTTGTGAATTTCTCGGGCTTCATGCCTTTGTTAGTGAATTTCTCTAGCTTTATGCCTTGAAGGCCTAATATGAATGTATTAAAACAAATATACTGGTCGTCACAACCGTATATTTGTTTGAAGGTTCGAACCCTGTCGACTCCTATTGATATGCATAGAAGGATCAGGTTCGAACTTAAATTCACTTATCGTCTCGCGCAGCATCCTTAGGCGTCACATGTGTACCAATAACACACTCGTCGGGACCCATGCGGGTCATGATTGCATTTACCCTTTTAGTGTATCTATGTGCATACAAATTATGGTGCACATGTAAGGGTATTTTGAAATATTTTAATTGTGCAGGTAATTGTCATTTGAACGCACAACATTTCATTTGAGAGCTTATACACGCCTTATAACTGGTAATACAAGTGTTGCGGATCCGGTGGCGGTATTATTTGGATGTCATGAGGCATCTCCTCATCTTGATGTTGACTCCCCTTTTCTCCTTCACCGGGGAGGTCTTTCTTGAAATTTGTGACCGTAGCTTTGAAATATACTCTTTTCAAGCACTTTAGCGTAGTAGACTTATTACTTCTGATATTTGTGAACATCAAAACTGTTTTCTTCTTTAGTATAAAACTAAAAAGAACTTTTGGAACACCAAGAAGCTTAGTTCAAATTTGCTCGAACATCTCCTCCATTTTGCCAGGTGTCATTTTCCACACATCGGGTTGCCCTTGTACCCGACGTACTTGAAGATCTTGGTCATCATTGTTGTAGGTGAAATTTATACTTGTGCCCACAGTGGTTCATTGTACCTACGATGTATCCACTGTTGTTATCCACAACTATTCATTTGCAGGAAATCATTGTATCCACTACGACCTCCTAGAAATGTTCGTAGGAGAGCCATTATTTCAACATCATATCCACCTTTCATCAATCTCAGGTGGGTCTTGATTGCACTTGTTTGTGGGAACAGATCTTTCACTATCAAGTAGTAGTGTTGCCTTCTTCAATTAATATGCAATGTTGCTAGCGTTGGAGGTTTCAATAATGCGTTTAGAGAACACTCATGAATTCCGTAATCATTTGTTGTCCTTGTAAGCACATTGCACCTGATCTCGTGGAGACAGTTGTAAGGGTCCACTACGTTCTTTGTTTGTACGCATTGAAATCTTGTAGTGTGCTTGTTCGTATCTTGATTCGTCGTATGTCTTGTAGGAGAGCGGGGCACTCACTTACAATCAAATAATATTGATTGTGTAAAGACTGCATTTGCTTTGGATTCTTCGAATACACCTTTATTGCTAGCCCATTACATGTTGGATTCTTTTGTCGCTCGTAGATGAGTCACGTTGAATGCGACAAGTCCTTTGTTGTTCGAGTTTGATTCAAGTCCAGATGTTCAAGTAAAGTTTGGATTTGCAAGTCTTGGCACAGATCCTTACATATTTGTTTTAGCTTGAGTTCAAATCTGAGTTCAAATGTACAAGTTCAAATCTTTGTTCAAAGTCTTTTTCATCTTATTTGATATCCAAATTAAATGCAAGACCGAGTCCCTTGTTCTTCTTGAATGTTCAAGTTCTTTATTGTTCATGACAAGTTTGGATCCAGCTTGAGTTCAGTTTGGGATCACTCGAGTCCGAGTCAGGTGCACAAATTTGTTTGAGTCCTTTATCATTTGAATTCAGATGCTTATATTTATTTAAGTTTGTTCTTTTATTAATCATTTGAGTTTTGTTCAAGCATAAGTCTTCAAGTCCACTGTTCATGCTCATTTGAGTCCAGGTTCGTGTTCTTTTGAGTTCAAACAAGTCTGAGTGCAGTCGTATGTTCACCCGAAATTTTGGCAGCCTCCCGACGTCTCCCCCATTTAGGGGAAAACTACAAGAACCTGGGCCTTCCCACCACGCGCAATAAAGGCGTGTATGGTAAGTGTCCTCGAAACGAGGACACCGCAGCCATGCTCTTTTCTCTCACCACACGCAATAAAGACGTGTATGGGGTCTTCGGTACCTATTTAAAAAATGCAATTTTTTCCCCCGCTCGAGGGTACTTATGAGTGACCCCGCCTCACCGTAGGTGCCGCACCAGGGTATCATCCCACCACGCGCAATAATGGCGTGTATAGGCGGTTTTCCAGTGCGCCACGAACACCAAAGTAAAGTTTTGGTGATTGTCTGCCTCGTCGTAGGCGTCATACCAGGGTCCCATCCCACCACGCGCAATAAAGACGTGTATAGGCAGTTTTCCAGTCCGCCGCAAACAACGAAAGCAAGAATTTAAGTTTAGGAAATTCGTACATTCGCGGGGTTGTCGGCAGATCGAGACAGAAGAAGGCATTTGCAAATATTTTATTAATCTTAGTTAATTATAATTAATAATAATAAAATTTAATTAATTATAATTAATTACCATTAACGATAATTAAATAAAAATAACATAATTAATTATTATTAAATTTAATTAATCATAATTAATCAGAAATCATTTTTAATTAATTATAATTAAAAAATAACTAAATTATAATTAAATTAATTAAATTATTTTTTTTTGTTCCTCGGTTCGGTGGATTTTGCGGGATTTGGCCGAACAAGCGCCCGAAAGGTCGAAAGTTACCTTCACACCTTCAAGCTCCCGTTCTTACTTCCGATCGAAATGTCTTAACGTCCGATCCGACCATGAAGGGAACATCATTGAGGGAGCCGACAAAGCGCACGAAAGGGAGAAAGTTGCCTTAAAAGCGAGCGAGCTCCCGTGTTCTTGCTTCCAATCAAATGTCGTAACCTCCGCATCGACGGGAGGGGAAAGTTGTCGAGGGGCGAAGCAGAACACCAGGGGAGGGACGGAGGATTGCGAGAGAGCTTTGTCGTTGGTTCCGATCAAAAGGGCGTAACTTCCGATCGAACAGGAAGGAACAGCGTCGGGAGAGCGAAGTCGTCCAGCCACAAGGGATCCGAAGTCGAACAGCACAAAGGAGCCGGAGTTGCAACGTGAAAGGGAAGAAAGTTTCTTTACAGCGAGTGAGAGGGAGAGCTGGAGCGAGAGAGATCGGGAGAGGAAGGAGGCCGAAGGCCTTGCTCTCGCCTCCTTTTAATGATGCGAAGAGGTCGTGGGCGATGCGACGTCAGGAGTGGCTTCGACGTGCGAACGACATGCGGAGACACGACACGATCATGCGTGCGGGATGGGGCAGGTACGTGACATTTTCCTTCTTTTTTTATATGTTACGAGTCAACAGTTTGCCACTCAACTTCTCTAACAAAATGTTTTCTTTAACCGATTAAAATCTAGCCTTAGTTTTTTTTCCATGCATCAATATAAATCTTTACACTGTTTAGTTAGGGTTTTTACTTCATTGCATGTTTTCAAATTTAATTGAATCAGAATTTATATTCTAAGGTTTTGTAAGAAATGGTTAAGAGGCGAGGAGAAATCAACATTGGGTTATAGAAAGGACCGGTATAAAAATATAGTGTGCAGATCAACAATAGAGAAAATAACATAATATATATTTATTTAAAGTGCAATTTTTGTGAGAAGATGGTTAAAGGGGATGTTATAAGGATGAAAGAACACCTCTTTAGCTCGAACCAAAATATGGCATCATGAGCCTAAGTGCCATAAGGAGTAGAAAAAGGCGATCCATTTGTATGTCGGCATATGCCTTCAGAAGTATTTAGCAAGCAATTTGCGGGTCATGACAAAGGAATTTACCAAAAGGCAACCACAACAAAATAATGCCTAACGACTCAAGAGGCATCGCTCACCTAGTGCCCATTGGAAAACTTGCCCAATATGATCAAAAGGTGCTACTCGCCTAGACCCACTAAGAATCTCGCATTTTACAGGATGAATAAGTGATTCCTCAACAATATAGCAACTTGGCACTCGCCATATACTTGGGTCGTAATCTCAGTTGCTCGCTCTCACTGAAAGTTATCATCCTCATACAAGCCCACCAAGTTTAGCTAAAAGAAAGCACCCATTCACAGGACCCTCAATTCGTCTAGCCATGACCGCCTAATGTGAAGCCTGTTAGTTCCCGCAATGACACCTCTCTCACCTCTCTCCTCTCAAGAAATTTGAAATCTCTCACACAAGTCGATAATAACAACAACAAGCATGTTAGTCGCAAGTCCCCTCATCTCAGCACTCGTCCAAGCTGATTTGTCGCTCAAAACTGCAGAGCTTGCTTAGAGATAACTCATCATAGCTCTTCCAACCTCATCATTCTTTAGCCAATGATGACATGTGTCTAGGTAAACCTATGGGTATTCTGTGCAGCATTATATTTTTACTTTTTGGGTATAGCCTTTCTCGTATCTCTCAATACTCTATAAATAAGAGATGATGAGAATGAGATTAAAACCGTTTGGCTGAACTTCAAGTTGATTGGATTAGATTTATGCAAGTTTTACTTTTTTTTTTTTTGAGTTTTCTATAGATTTTCTTTAACTCTCTAATTCTTTCTCCTCTCCCTTTCTTCTCTCCATTCATTCAATGTCAAAAATATTGGTTTAAATTCATAAAATATTTTCCTTTTGTTTCCATATAAATAATTAATATTGCTATTCATTAAGCACAATTAAATCCAACAATGAAAGAAAGTAAATTTTGAATTCATTTTAAATAGCTTTTAACAGAATCAATTAAATAGATGATTTTTTTTTCAAACATCTAATATTAGTTCCACAATTAAAAAAATGAAGATTTAAATCAATTTATTTCTTCTGCACAACCTTAAAAACTGATTTATACTATTCACGACTGAAATTACCGTTCACCTAAATTTGAAAACTCATTTAGCAAATCCGAATTTTAAATTGCTTGTCAACGATTTTATTTGATCTATTATTTTCCTAAATGGGTAAAGAAACTAATTCATATGTTTTTATTTAAATATCAACTTTGTTTCCAAATGAGTTTTTGATTTCTTTTGAACTATTAAGATGAAAAATTATATTAACATCTTATTTTTATCACAACTTTCACTTAAAAGGTGATAATTGCTTTTGTTTACTACCACAAGAGCAAAATCAAGTGCAAATCAAACAAAAAGATAGGACTTAATCAAATTATACTCGGAGAACATGACATACATTCGGGATTGTACTGTGGACTTGAAAAGATAAGAACTTTCTCATCCGACAAAATAGATCCCCACCATCTGAATAAAATCCTCAACTAAAGTTCTGCAGGCTCAGGTGAAGGAAAAATGCATACCCCAGATATCTCACACTCCACTCAACTACTACTATTGTCAGACTCAAAGATTCTTCAACCTCAAAAACTCACAAACATTTCTACTCACCTTTAGTGACAAGGCGACCTCGAGTCTTCTATGACAATAGCCAACCCAGCAAAACAATTCACCAGCTACAAGTCCATCTCTTCTCAAACTCGCCCACAAACCCACCCTATAAGTACTCGCCCCTCTCGAACTTGCCCGATGAAAAATAGCACCCCTAACCGTTGACTTTGCCCTCTAATGACCAATCAGGAGGTGATACGTCCTAGATGGGCGTGTACTGTTGTACAAGTATACTACATAGCATGTATTGCTACTTTTCTTTGCATAGCTTTTCTTACATGCTCACTTGATGCACATTGCAGGAGTGGTGCCCGCAATCCTAGGCAGTGAGTAAGCAGATGCACCGACAAGCACAAACAGAATGTGAGGAGAAGTCAATTGGGCGTCCACCTCACGAGCTTCAACGATGGACACTGCCCCTGTTACCTTCAATAAAGAAGATACGTCGGCTAAAGGAAATCTACACAATGACACCATGATCATCATAGCTTTGACTGCCAACTATCACATCGATAGTATTCTAACAAATATGGGAAGTTCTATTAATATTATTTTTAAACCTATTTTTTATATGGTGAACTTGCTCACTTCACAACTTACCCACACAACAAGACTGCTGTATGGATTCTCAGGTGAGCGTCCTAATACAAGAGTACCTGCTCTACCAGTCAACTAGGGCAAGGGAAACCACCAATGCACTACAATGGATACTTCATCATCATCGACACCGAAACAACCTACAATGCAATATTCGATAGGTCCCCGCTAAATACCTTCAAAGTCGTGGTATCCGCACAACACATCTTGGTCAAGTTCCCAACACAGGGAAGGAAGAATACGGTGAGAGGCAACCTCAACCAATCACGCACCTATTACTTGTGTGTAATGCAAGGTAGCGACCGTGCTAGAAAAAGTCCCCAACTAAACGTGGAGCGAGTCTGAGGCTTAGAGATGATGAAGCCAAATCGAGGATGCCGATAAGAAGATCATTAACCTCCTCAGAAAGGTAGAAGGTGCCAAAGGCAAGTGGGTAGACACACTCTCCTCAATCCACTAGGCCCTGAGACGACTATTTCAGTAACTGATAAATGTAATCACTCTCCCACGATGTTAAAAGCATGCTACTGATCAAGCTCAACCTTCAAAGTCAGTAAGTAGTCGCAACCGTCAACAGTATGGATGCCAAGCTCAATGAATGGAAGGCAACCAACCATAAAGGATTGCACATGGCAATAAACCAACAGGAGGAACAAAAAATAGAGACCGCACTCAGGTAGGAGAAAGTGAAGAGGAGAATGGCTAAATAATATAGATCAAAAGTCAAAGAGAATGCCTTCTAACCAAGCAACCTCATCCTGAAGAATCCAAATGCAAGTGCTCGCCACTCCATGCTCGACAAGCTAGCGAGCTCATGTGAAGGCCCCTAAATCATCAAGGCACAAGTCAGCCCATGTGCCTCTCAGTTGTAGACACACAATAGAAGTGAACTGTCAAGGACATGGAGCGCCGACAATCACAAAACATTTTTCCCATAAAAGGAAAGCTAATATTCATGTATCATTACTCGCTTTTGCATTCTTTTACAAAAATCAAAAAAAGGCTTCCCTCTTTATCTCTCATTCTCTTCTATAAGAGCAAGACCTTCACAAACAAAATAAAGCATATCTGAAAGAAATACTCAAAAAACAAACGGGGAACTCGTACTCCCATGAAGTTTAAACATAAGGATTTTCCCAAGGGGGATAGTCACCCAAATGCTCAGGGAATTCGGATCGTTGAGACCAGACACATGACAACTCCCCTCTTAGGTGATCTCTTAGTAAACTAATAGAAAGAAATTCAGCAAATTCTAAATACACAACTCCGCAATAACCGAGTGTGATCAACTATGGTGAAAACCAGTTAAGACCACACCCAGGCTCAAGCAGAAAAGCGAGATAAACTATTCCTTGTCGAAGAGTCAACACCCCAAGGCACATAAGACTTGCATGCAAGCTAAAGCCCCAATCGATAAAAAAACTCGTTGCTCAATCGAGGTTTGATCCTTATTCCCCACCAACTAGGTAGGGCGAGTCACATTTTGATCCAAAAGGTCTTGTCCTAAAAAGCTCAGTTGCTTCTAGAATGAAAAAAAATAGACAATAATAAATATATATGCAAAAAATAATAATCATAATCAGAGGTAATCAGTCACCTTTACACAGGTATCCTTAGCAAACAAACTCGCCATAGAGGACTGAAAATTAACGCTTAGACGAGTTACAAATAAGCATATAAACTGGAGCTAGAAAAATCAAGCTTAGATAACTCCTGAGAGGAGTTAAGCCTGTGAAACTCCCATGTTGGAGAACAGGTTTGTTGAATTACACTGTTTTTTTATTTTCCTAACTAAAATATTTCAATCATAAAATTATTCAAAAGGGGATCACCCCAAAGCACCCATTGTACTTTATGCTTCCAAATCGCCAGCACTAGAAAAAGAAGAGAAATACCCCCGAAGGATTCCCACTCCCTTTAGATGGGTATTCTACCAAGCAAGCTAATTTAAAAATGGAGAGAGATCAACATCGCCCATAACCACTTTTCCTCCAACTTGCTTGTCAGGCAACCCGAAAACTTTCCCTTTGTGACAAGGTCGATGAGGCAAGAAGGGGCAATGGAAGCGTAGAATGAGCACCCCAAGGCCTCACTACAACAGCAAACTTGTTAGTTGGTCTGATGGCTCGCCTTTCAGGTTAAGTATTCCTTCCTTCAAGAAAATTAATAAAAAACATGACAATCAGTTTTCACTCTCTCATTTGCCTGTCACAAGTGAGGACCTCCAAGACTCTAATCGCCACCATAACAACGAGGCCTCAGAGTAAGGTGAACCCCAAGGCCATGCCCGAAAGAAAGCTTCAAAGAACTCGCCAGGACCTTATCACTCAGAGTCACAAGAGTAGGAAGTGTGAGTCCATCCGAGAAGCCACTTCCAATTTATAGGGGAACTCGAACAAGTGATCACTTCAACCTCTATTAATATATGTCAAATGTCATCCCCGATGGTATATAGTAGAAAGGCAGCAACAGTCGAATCCTCTCAAATTGTATAGTCGTCAAGAATACAGCAAAAGGCAATAATTGACCGGTAGCAGTCGTGCAATAACTTCGAGCAATAGCGAGGCAATAATTGCGCAAAGTTCACAAAGCGAAATGGGCATTTGGTAACAATGTTTAATGCTTATCCATTCGCCCATCCTTCACCCTTACTTTCCTCCCCTATCTCATATCCTTTACTAATCTAGACCTACAAGTTCATCACACTCTGCACAGGCAATTATCATAAACAACATGACTATTCAAAGACAAAAAACATGCCAAGCCACTATAAGCAAATCACTACAGAAAAGTCAATAGTTTCTAACAAATTTTACGATGGAATAATGTTTGTCAAAAATGTCGACGGATTTGCGACAGCTTTTATATAGCGAATCCTCCACAAGCTGACCTTATCTAATCGGTTCTTCTGCACCATTTTTCTATTCTTTGACTTCTCACCTCAGTGGTTTGTTCATATTCAAAATTGTTGCCTCTTCCATGTTTGTTAATTACTCTTCGGCATTGCCTCCCCCGATTTGTTGCTCGAACTCTTCGCCTTCACTACTCATTCATAGTTATCTGTTGTTGTAAAGATGTTGAGCATTAACAAAGAATACAATGTACCTAGAAAATGATTTCATCAATTCATTGGCCAGTTTAAGGAGACCAACCTGACAGATAATTTAATTCCATCAGATTTATACCGGATTAAAAAATTAATTTCCAAGCTTGGTTTGAAAGCTAAAAATATATATTATTGTGTAAACGAATACATGTTAAACTATGGGGACAATTTATCGTAGATTGCATGTCATCATTGTAACGTGCCAAGGTTTAAACAAAATTCTAAACAAAAAGAAAATTAGAAAGATATGTCAGTCAGTTGATTGTTTTACTTACCCATCATTCTCATATTGCAACGTTTATATGTATTTATGAGCTCTGCTGCAAGCGTTAGCATAAATAACGCATGTCGCAAGTAGGTGTTCTGACACATCCGTCACAAATAGAGGCCTAGAAACATTTTGAACGTACACATGCCACTTTCATCGCAGAACCAAGAAATGTAGATTAGGTTTATATGCAAATAGTTTTACTCTATTTAGCCAATCTGCCTCACCTTGCTCCATAATTGTGTATGACTACACCCTATATTTATTTGACACTTACATTCCAGGCCGACATAATCCAAAATCAAAGATAGATGTATTTTATCAACCTTTAATCAATAACTTAAAGTTATTGTTAAATGGAGTTACTACTCTCTTTTTTTTTTGTCAAAACTTGTAAAAGGGCCTACGCGTTAATATCACAAAAAAAGTTCACAAGTCCTTAGAGGGATCAAACGGTTGCTAACGCTCAAAGAGCTACATTCAAAAAACCAAAATAAAAACCTAGAAGCATGAGATCCTTTGTATATACAATTTAAAAAGCTAAAACCGACAGGCAAGCAACCATACCCAAAAATAAAGCCAAAGCTTGGATATGCAATTGGATCCAGAACTTAATCATCACTAGCCCAGCATTCACCAAAAACATAGCATAAATCATAATGACGAAAAGAAAATGAAAATCCGATAACGGATACTGCATCCCAAAGGATGTAAGCCGCCATCCTAGTAAGCCTACAAATATCAATGAAATAATTGGGCAAATCTACTAAACTATAACGATTTTCCAGGAGCCAAATAGACTGCAAAAGAGTAGAAAATGACTTGAATGTACCAGGGACAATGAAGCAAAGAGGGAGGGGAAATACTAAACCATAAAAACCATAGTAATAATGCAGAGAAAAATTAAAGTAACACAGGATGCTCGACACAACAAACAGTCTCCAGGAAAGATGGCGGCATCCAACACCCCAACAAGACATAGAGACTCCAGGGGCCCATCAGGGTCTAACAAAATGAAGCAGCGAGCAAGACCAAAGCCAAAAGCCAAAACTACCTGAAAAATTGCACAACCTAGCAACCACCAAAGAAAGCACAACAAAACCAAAAATCTCAACAACAACAAAAGGGAGAACAAAAATAAGCATGACAGAACGAAATTAAACCAAAACAAAGCCAAAACTATGAGCACAAGAACAACATCATCAGTTTCTAATATAAGGCAAACCCAACTTATTCAAAATAACCATATCTCTAATAGGACAAGGTAAATTCAGACCATCAAAATTCTAAAAAGACACCATTTGGCAACAAAATTTTGTCAACAAATCAACACAAAAATTCGCTTCACGATAAATATGGGAAACAGAGTAATTTAAATTTCTAAGAGACAATTTAATTTTTCTAATAAGATAAAAATTATCAGGACTACCAACCACATTGCCATTCAAGATAAGAATTAAGAGCATGAAATCCATCTCAAGCCAAAGATTCAAAATACCCAAGCTTTGGCACATATCAAGCCCATAAGAAAGAGCTATAAGCTCGACAATAATAGCAATAAAATAATTTAAAGGACTAGCATAAGCAAAAATGACATTACCCATATTGCCACAAATAATCCCACCAGCACCAACAACACAAGAATTAATAGATCCGCCAGTATTCATTTTGCAGAAAGGAAGAGAAGGCTTAATCCACCTCACAATCCTTTGAATCTTATCGATACGCTTGTTACTAGTGGAAATACCCAAATCCAAGGCAATGGCATTACAATTATTAAAGTTTCTATTCGTGAGTAGATTAACAGAGTTTAATTGCAAAATTTTATTGTTTACTTCGGAAACAATACGCCTAAAGTCCATTTTAATGTCTCTATGCTTAGAATCGTTTATTTCCATCCAAAGGAAGCACATAATAAGAATATGGAAGCAAATTGTAAATATGGCCCTTAATAGGATTTAACCAACAATGAAGAATAGTCACAATATCATTATCATAGTAAAAATTACCCTTGTCAAACAAATCAAAAAAATTATCTCTAAACTCTGATGGCAACTACACCATTAACAAAAAAAATGCTTCATAGTTTCAATATCAAAACAACACTGGCATTTCGAAGGCAAGTAAAAACTTTTTTTCATCGGTAAATCATCAACAGGTAGTAAGTTATGAACAGCTCTCCACACAAGAATGGAATATAATAAAGAAATATTATTGTGCCAAAGAGCAGAGAAAAAAGTAAATTTATCATAAATACTCATAAAGGTATTCCAAACTTTATTCATAACAAACTTACTAGCAGAAGATAACTTAAATAAAACATGAACCTTACTATGCAACTATGAAGGAATTGTCAAGATAATATCAACTAAATTAGAAGGAATAACCTCTAATAATTTATGGACATTCCAATTACCATTATCAATAAAACTCTTAACATTAATAGACACAAGAGTATGAGTGTTTAAAAAATTATCAATAGAATAAGTCTCAATCCAATTATTTTACCAAAAAAATATATCACCTTGACCCACAAGTCACTGAATATATTGCTCGGCCTCGCACTTAATATAGCAAAGTCTTTGTTTATGGAAAAGTCTTTGCTGATGATTCACAATTTTAGCAACATGTAAGAAAAAGGTTGATTTTTTTAAGAGAACCGTTCGAGAAAATAATAAAATCATCAGCAAAACTAAGATGAATTATAAGAATACTACCTAAAGTGTGATAAAGAAGCTTGGGGTACCTATTATAAAGATCCTCCAAGCCCCTAGATAAAAACTCAACAACAATAATAAACATAGCAGGGGAAATGGGGTCACCTTGTCTCAAGCCCTGAGAAAACTATGATTCTTCCAATTAATAATCATAGAAAAATAATAATTTTCAATGTTATTCTTAATAAGCCTAATGACGAAAGAGTTAAAACCAAAATATTATGAAGGAACTTCCAATTAAGATTATCATATGCTTTAGTGATGTTAAGTTTCAAAATGATATCCCCCCCCACCCCCTTTCACTTTAGCGTTCATATCATGAATGATCTCTTGATCCAAAAGAACATTGTCAAAAATACTACAACCTTTCACAAAAAAAATTTGAGTAGGAGAAATAATTCTACCCATAATGATTTTAGAGTTTAATTTTTTAAGAAAAGAGTAAGGACTAATTGACCTAAAATCAGCCCAATGATTTGAAGACTCTTTTTTAGGAATTAAAACAATGCTAGAAGAGAAAAATATTTTAGGAAAAGGATTCCCATAAAAATATATCCTTCACAGCCTCCAATCATATCCATTTTAACAACATCCCAAGTTTTCTAAAAGAATTTAGTAGTAAACCAATCAAGACCCACAATGGAATCTCCATTCATACCTTTAATAGCATTCCAAATCTCAATCTCAAAGGGGCATTAAGTAAATGATTATTATCCTCACATTTAACAATGGGAATAATATAGGGGTTAGAGATAGGAACAGTAGTAACATAATTATTAAAAGGGGTTTTTACATACATAACACTTAAAACTATCATAATTACTTATTTAACACCTAAACATTACTATTTACATACATACCACCTAAATTCCATCATTCTCCTAAAAAATACCACTCCGTTAACTCCGTGCCAAATCGATGAAATCAATGGCAAATCGCCGGCCTTTGACGTGCATGGTCTCGTCGTCTCGGCTTGTTCTTCATCCGCCTGACCTCGTCCAATGGGTTCGTAGAGAAGGCGGCTTCGTTCACTCCAAGTTCAGAATTGCAAATCAAGGGTCCGATGGCTTAGGCAGTTATGCGTATCCTCCCTCAACGAAATCCCTGCAGGAGAAGACCTCACCACCCTTCCCAGTCATATCCCGTTGCGATTCCAGCGTTCTGACGAACCTGACGACGAGCGTGATTCCGTCTTGAATCAACTAAGTGGGAAAATTTCAGGTGATGGTTATTGCAGATGTAATGCTTTTGTCATTTTGCAGGCAATGCATGCATTTTCTTTATGTCAACTGTTAACTGATTTTGTGATCTTACTGGCTTAACTAATGCTCTTATTCCGGAAATGATGCCATAAGAAGTTATTTGCAACTTTTGTTCTGAAGCTCACAGTGCAGGAAAGCTTTCGGCATAGTCATGCTCTGAACATTAACGAGGCTGGAGAAGTCCGGCAGAGGTCCGGAGGAGTAGGAGTGTAGCCAGAGCTCTTCCAAACCAGTCATGCTCTGAACAAACGCGATGCCACCGAAGAGGGAAGCGAGGGAGGAGAGGGAAGGAAGATCGCTGGATATCTCATTAAACTGAAGCTCCAGGCGAGTGAGGGCGGTGAGGTTAGCGATGTCTTTGGGGATGGTGCCGGCGAGATTCTGGTTTCCGATCTGGATGGCGACGATGCGGCATCGCGTTGCGTTGCGGCGACATACATCGTCGGCGTCAGTTTGCGCCGCCGAAGACAGGAGAATCGTTCGCACGGAGTTAACGGAGTGGTATTTCTGGGAGAGTAATTGAATTTAGGTGGTATGTATGTAAATAGTAATGTTTAGGTGTTAGATAAGTAATTAGGATAGTTTTAAGTGTTATGTATGTAAAAATCCCTTATTAAAAATATTCTTAAAATACTCAATCCCAAAATTGCAAATCAATAGTTCAGAATCATAAGAGGTACAATCAGAATTAGTAATTTATGAATATGATTCATAACCCTTTTTTAGGGCTGTCAAAATCTGACACAATCCGAAATCGAACCAAACCAGACCCAAAAAATTCAAAGTTCGTGTCAACCAGTTTGCCATACGGGTCAGGTTTGGGTTCGTAATTCCGACCCGTTATTAAACCTATATTAGGAACCCGAGACCAACCCAGGTTGACTCAAGAACATAGCACATGACCTGTCTCGTTAGCATCGTCACATCACAGGCGTAGCTCGGTCAATGTCTAATGGCTCATCATGTCCGTAAATACCGAATAACATGCCACTGCCACCGTTCATCGAGGCCGAAAATACGTCGTCGCATGTCACTGCCGCCGTCCCTCCTACACAATCATTGGTTGTTGGCATATGGTCGAGTCCGAAAATAAGCATGCCTGGTCGATGCCACTACTGTCGTGCGGCTCTAATGTGTCAAGAGACCCAGATGGACAGTCGACCACTCAGTCAGACCCGTTGTGTCATAGCTGGCTCCTATAGTACACGCGGGTAAGCGAATTTGCGTGATTTCTAACCTACGCAATTCTGGTCGGCTCAACCCGATAACCCGCACTAGTCAAGTCCGAGTTGACAATCTTGACCTGTTTGCAAAATCGAGTGGGGTTAGTGTCATCGCATTTCGATCCGGGTCAGCTCGGGTTGGACCCAAACCTGACCCGTCGACACTTTTTGACACCCCCTACCTTTATTTATTCACAACCACATAAAAGAACTTTAGTGTTCTTATCACCCTCCAAAATAAATTTGGAAGCCACTTTTTGCCTCCAAAAAGATTCTTCTTTCTCCTGCAATTGAAAGAGATGATTGTTAGGATTATTCAAATAAGGGGATCCTTATTACTTTTACTTTTCTTTTTGTCCACTTTAGTAAACGCATCATCCTCATTGACCCGGGTCAGCTCTGGTTAGACCCATACCTGACCCGTCGACCCTTTTGACACCCCTGCCTTTATTTATTCGCAACCGCATGAAAGAACTTAGTGTTCTTATCACCCTCCAAAATAATATAAAAGCCATTTTTTTCCTCTAGAAAGATTCCACTTTCTCCTACAATTGAAAGAGATGATCTTTAGCTTTATTAAGAGCAAGCAGTAAATCATTGTTAGGATCATTCATATAAAGGTCATCCAAGTCGCAGACTTTATTTTCAACCTCCCTAATGTTATGAAAAGTATTTTTGAAAACACATTTATTCCACCATTTCAATTTATGCTTCAATCTACTCAATTTAGATCATAATATGTTCATACCCTTAATGTTGTTGTTAGGAAAAATGGGAGCATGCCAATGGTTATCCACCACATTCAAAAAATCTTTATTTAAAAGCCACATGTTTTGAAATCTAAAAGCATGAGGGGCAGTAGAACTGTTAGCATTAATGCTTAAAAGAAGAGGGAAATGATCATATTTAGTTCTATTTAAGTGTTCCACATTGGGCCATCGAAAACTCAAAAATCCAATTAGTATTAAAAAGGATTCTGTCAAGTCTTCGCCACATGTTGGCTCTATTCGACGTAAAGGCATGACAAGAATAACCAATGTCATGTAAATTACAATCAATAATCATAGCATTGAAGTCATCCATAGCATGTTCGTCAGGAGGATTAACCCCAATTCTCTCAAAGGCATTAAAAATTATGTTGAAGTCACCACCAACACACCAAGGAACGCTAGAATTAAAGCAATTTCCAATAATTACTCTCAAAAAAGCAAACAACCCAGCCAAGAGCAAGAAGCATTACACTTAATATTAAAGAGAGAAATTTCACAGTGAACCACTTGAGGGTGATCAAGAATCACATTAACACTAACCAATCTATTCTACAAAATCCAAATTTTATTAAAACAATTAGAAAATTTCATAGAAAAGTCAAGACAAGAAGCAACAAAATCTAATTTATCCAATGAGATAAAAGGGTCAATTAAAACCAGCAGATGAATATCATGAACTCTACACAAATTTCTAACTCTATCTCTAGAGTCAACTCCCCGAATGCCCATCACATTCCATATAAGAGCTTTAACAATTAATATCTTTTAAAAAGTTTGAGCTCTAATAGAATGAGGAGCAGAGGTCATAAGAGCCTTATTACTTTTATTTTTCTTTTTGACAACTTTAGAAAACGCATCATCCTCATTTAATTTAGAACCACTGCCCTCATGAGATGAAGATGATGAATCATAGCTCACATAATCATTTTTTGGGTCTACAACACGCTACACAGTATTAGATTTAGGAATAAACTTCCCTTCTTCACAATCTTCCTTTCTCAAAGTTCCAGCATTCATCAATCATCATTCTCCCCTTCATTGCTACC
>NW_021319911.1:79068-98164 GCF_001605985.2 Dendrobium catenatum
TAAACTGTTTAGGCATTAATGCTTAAAAAGAAAGAGGGATAAATGATCATATTTAGTTCTATTTAAGCTGTTCCACATTGGGCCATCGAAAACTCAAAAAATCCAATAGTATTAAAAAAGGATCTGTCAAGTCTTCGCCACATGTTGGCCTCTATTACGACGTATAAGGCATGACAAGAATAATCCCAATGTCACTGTTAAAGATACTAATCAAGTAATTCCTAGCATTGAAGTCATCATAGGCCATGTTCGCTCAGGAGATTAACCCAATTCTCTCAAAGGCAATTCTAAATTAGTTGGAAATCACCACCAACACAGCCAAGGAACGCTGATGAATTAAAGCAATTTCCAATAATTACTCTAAAAAAGCCAAACAACCCAGCCAGAGCAAGAAAGCATCTAGCATTGAATGATTGAAAGGACGATAATCTTCAAATGTGCAACACTTGAGGGATGATCAACGAATACATTATACTACTAACAATCTATTCGTAGCAAAACATCCAAATTTTAGTTACAAACCAATTAGAAAATCTCTTCAAGGGTAGAAAAGTCAGCGGAGATGGTAAGTCAACAAATGTATAATTTATCAATGAGATAAAAAGGGCAATTAAAACCAAGCAGAAATGGAATCATCATGACACTCTACACAAATTTCTAACTTCGTATTCTTACGATGCAGCTATTAAGAGTGCATCATTCCTCGAAATGCATTAACACATTCCATAATACAGAGGATTTAACAAATAATATCTTTTAAGAAAGTTGGCCTCTAAATAGAATGAGGAGGCAGAGGTCATAAGTAGCCTTATTACTTTTGATTTTTGCTTTTGCAACTTTAGAAAACGAATTCATCCTCATTTAATTTAGTACCACTGCCTCTCCGTCGATGAGATGTAAGATGATATTATTCAAATTTTTTAGCTTCGACATAATCATTTTTTGGGTCATACACACGCTACACCAGTATTTAGATTTAGGAAAAGTTGCCTTCCTCACAATGCTTCCTTTCTCTAAGTTCTCCGCATGTCATCAATCATCATTCTCTCCTGTCATTGCTACCCAATGAAGAAGAAGAGAAAGGTATTTTTTTTTTATCTCGAGGATTATTTGACCAGTCAACTAGTTTCTCTAGCATCAATTAACATGAAACAAACAATTATGGGACCCTCTGTTCTTCACCACAATTATTAACATACGAAAAACATCCTCATTATGTGCCAAATTTATAGGAGACACATGGTTATCAACCAACATATCAACAGATTTATGGGGTTGCATCAAAACCACAGACTCCTTTTCCTCCTTTTGTCCATTCTTGGATGTCAGCACCATTAGATCCATTTGGATCAAGTCATTCCCATGCACATCAGGCAACTATTCTCTAGGTGTAGATCCAACATCCACCATAGGAGGAGAGGGTCTCTGTAAAGCAGGATGCAAAATAAAACATTCACTTACGGATGACCGTGAACCTTCCAATGAGTACAGAAATCACGGACTTGTTCAAACTCAACATTTTGCATGTAACCAAGAGTTTTAGACCCTAACCAAATTTCTTTAGCATGCTTTTTTGTAATATCAACATCCACTAAAACCCTAGCCACCGAAGGCCGAGTCCTAGAGGTTGTATCTTGATCGGTCTGAAAAGGCCTACCGAAAATAAAGCAAAGAGCATGCAAAATCGGATTGTTAAAGAAATGCCAAAGAAGAATAGGAAGGGAAATCCAAATTGGAGCGATCATCAATTTCTCCTTAATATAAAAAAAAATGTCCATTTAAGAAGACGCATTTGACAATTGTTTTATTTTATTATTATTTTTTTTTTAAAGATGCATATAGCATTAGAAAAAGAAAATACAAATATTACAAACTAGAAAGAAAGAAAAAAAACTAAAAAGCCCTCCGAAACTATCATAACGGATATGTGATCTACTAATTCCCATTTCAAATCCTTTGGGGTGATGGGGACACTAAATATTTAAACAACCTAAAAGGTTGGTTAGTATTCCAGAGTTTCCAAAAGAAAAAAAAAAAGACAACTAGTAAGAATCCCATAAACCAATACAACAATTCCAAAAAAGCAAAACAGATCTAACAAAAAATAACACACTACTAAGAAAAGAACAAAATAAACAATAACTCTAACTACAAAAGCTCTTAAAAAATCTTCTTCAACGCCCTTTGAGGCAAAATAATTTCCGTCAAGCTTCAGATTAGAGATAAATTCCTGCGCCTCCTTGAACGAAGCAGCAAAAAACTAAGATTCCAAGTCTTCTAATATATTTTTGCAATCTTCTTGAGTCAAGAAGACCAAAATAAAAAAATATGCATCAATATAAGAAGTGATGCAAACTTCTTTACTAATATCCACTGTTCTGAAATAAGCCAAAGCTTTCCTCTTTAATGTTACTTCCCCAAGCCGAACCATACTCTCCATCATCCCGATACAGCGTCACCCTCCACCGGCATCAAATCATATTTTCTTTTCCTAGGACAATCCTCAATAGGTCCTAAGAATTTAAGTTGCTTAGTGCTCTTTTGTTTAACACTAAAAAGCCTAATCTCCTTATTGCTATCAATTAGACAAGAAGAATTTGTCTTAGGAACATCATGTTTTGGAGAAGACTCCAAATCTTGAAATACCACTCCAGCACAATTTTTAATTCTTTCCTTATCAAATTCTACAGCATCAGCATTCGAAACTACCAAAGTAGATTCCATCACATCCTTGGTTCTTCGAACTCCATCTGTTTCTTCTGGTGCAGAATTTTTTCCCGAAGTCTTGGAATCAGTGATCAAATCAGCTTCAGCAATTGGTATTTTTAACAAAGTTGAATCAGGAATACATCCACCAACGGTCAAATTTCCAACATCAGTAGTCATATTACCCAATTTGTCTTGAGAATTAACCACGCTGATAGCAGCCATCTTCTAACCAGCAAATTCAGAATCAGGAATATCTAAAACCCTGTCTTCAGCAACTTTATGCAATCCAGAAAAATTGTCAAGAGATAAAACATTAAATTTATTAGCAACTTGAGGATTCACACCCTCTTTGATAGAATCCTTACCACTTTTCCAAAAATTTTTACTCTTTTTCCTAAACTTCACATTCATCCACGGACCATACATTGTTTCAGGATTTGTATTACGAGCATTTCCCTCCAACGTCTTTTCAGTCATTGAAACTTTCCCCTTACAGCAATTACTCTTCACTTAAGACCATGATCAAGACCTTCATTATTGCATCAAGGCACTCTCCAAGTACATGGTCTATCTTACCACATTTAAAACAAAAGAATAAATCTTTTCATACTCCACTTTTTGAAAGAATTTACCATATATGCCTTCAATCCAAACTCCATGAGATAATTTTAAGTCCAGATTAATACGAACACAAGCTCTTGTAAATTCTCGCTTACCCCATTTAAACATGTTTCCATCTGAAAACATAGGAATCCCTATCTTTGAAACAATTCTAGTAACATTAACCTCATCCCAACAATGTAGAGGTAAATGAGGCAGTCGAATCCAAATTGGAGAAGATAGACTTTTCAAAGTGATTGGAGAAAACAGAGGCGTCCAATTATCTATCTCTATTATATGTCATCCCACATAGCAAGGTCCTCTAGTTATCACATCCTTCATAGCTTGAGATGAATGGAAAGAGCACAATAACCAATCAAGGCCCAATGAAGTAATATGAAAGCTCCCAAATTTACTCAATTGACACCTTAATTCAATACTACAAAGAGAGAAAGGAACATTTTTACCAAATACTTTAACCACCAGAATTTCTGTAATAATTGAAAATTCTCGTCTTCCTTATCACTGTTGAGTTTAACAATATTATCATCTTCTTCATCACAAGAATTTGAATCCAAAATATTCACTTTAATATGATGATTCTTAAACCAAGCATTTGAAACTTTAGAATCAAAACTGTTACTATCTGATTTTCAAGAGCAATTGAAGTATTCAAAAATCGATTAACTTTTAAATTGAAACCTGAAGATGTTGAGGCTTCAAAGTCATTCGCTAAACCTTCATTTCCCGGTACAAAATCTTTTAATGGCAATGATAGAAATACCTTAGGAGATAATGACGTCTCCTTATCACTTTTAATTTGAGCAGCTTTTCCCTTTCCTTCCTCATAAACAGGAACACTAACAGATGCAGTGAAACCTTCTTTGATTACCAAAGGACTTTGCTTCAGCCTTACATTATTAAAATCCTCCCGATTATCGTTGCTTTTACCTTTGGAGCCCCAACGAAGGTTTGGATTCCTAGCAGAATGAGGAATGGAGGTATTTTGATCATCCGAAACAGATGACCGGCGACCCTCCGCCACCATAACAGAGCAAACCGGGAGATCAGGATCGGAAAGATTTTGAAAAAACTAAATTTTCTCTCACTAAAAACCTGGACTCTCTCTCACTAAAAACCGTGCCAAGTATCCTTAAGACCTATCCTTCATCTTTAAAGTAGTAAGATCTCGAAAAATCCCAACTATAATCAAAATCATTTGATAGTTGAATGGCAACATGAAGAGGATCGAACAAACTAAAGGAATAAACACCAAACATTTTTAGATTGGCGAAAAAATTTCAAATGGAGTCCAATTTAAGACGGCACATAGAGAACTTTCCAACTAAAGTAAACTGAAATGGAGATGCAATCTTAAGAACCTCATCATCAAAAATTAAAACTGTCGGCACACCTCTGTAAACTGGAGTCATCAAAAAGGAGAGATTTTCACCTATGGGTGAGATGCCAGAAACCACATCTTTGAAGGATTTGGAAGCAGATTTTTTACCTTCATCATCCAGGCTGCAAGAACCTTGTTCTTTACAAGGAGTCAGCGCTGAGGAACCCCACACGTTGGACGACGATGGGGTCGGCATAAAAAAAAGCCCCAAGAAGGACCCAAGGAAAACACAAAAGCAAAGCTAAACCTCTTGCACAAGGATCCAACAGTAATGATATCCAAAGAACACCAGTGGAAAAAGGGCAAGAAAGTGAGTAGAAAAACCTTATAATTGCTAGAAAAGATGTGGATAGGGCACAAGAAAAGTGAAGTGATAAAGTTTGAGAAGTTACTACATATGATATCTGCAACAAACAAAATTTTACATTGAGGGCATCATTATTTTGGATTGGTGACTTCCCAGTATACGGTATGCTTTCTGATTGGAGCACTACAAGCAAGCTAGCTTGCCCATATTATATGGAAAATACTAAATCGTTCACTTTGAAGCATAGAGGAAAGAACACTTGGTTTGACTATCACCACATGTTCTTCCCTGCAAATCATCTATTCAGACGAAAAAAAGATGCTTTCACTAAAATTAAAATGGAGATGACACAGCCTCCACCAAGGTTAACTAGTGGTTAACTAGTGAGCAAACATTTGAAAAAATAAATTTCATACCCATGATAACTGATTCTCCAACATTAACTATTTACAAAGTGCCCGGGTATGAGGTTATGTAAAAGAATGTTTTTGACAATGTGCTCATACAGTGATGGACATCAAGGGCAAATCTAAAGATAATTTAAAAGCTATGATAGTCTTGAAGGATATTTGTAGAAGGAAAACACTTTAGTTGAAGGAAGATGAAAATGGAAAACTTCTAAAGCCAAAAGCCCCATTCACCTTCACTTTAGAACAGAGTCGAGCCGTTTATGAATTGGTGCAGAGTCTAAATCTACCTGATGGATATGCTTCCAACCTTAATATATGTCTTAACATGAGATCGGGAGATTATTTGAATTGAAAAGTCATGACTATCACATCCTCATGGAATGTTTGTTACCCACTGCTTTCAATTCTCTTCCAGATTTAATTTTAAATCCCTTAACCAAACTAAATATCATTTAAGGACTTATGCTCATCAAGACTAAATGAAGAAGCTTTGGTCCATATTGAGCATAGCATTCCTTTCATTCTGTGCAAGCTTGAGAAAATATTTCTTCCTATATTTTTTGACTTTATAGAGCATCTGCCTGACATTAACCATAAGAGACTAGAGTTGGTGAACATACTCAATGTCGGTGGATGTATCCTTTTGAAAGGTAACTTCATGCAGACATAACATCTCTAACATTATTAACAAGTTATCATTTCATAACCATAAATCATGCAAGTATTAAAATAAACTTAAGAAGACTTAAAAACAAATCAAATATCGAAGGATCAATATGTGAAGCATATATGTATTCAATGGATATGGCAAGACAGCATGCGCTTGCACCGTGCACTATTTGTCAGAAAAGTATATGAGAGTTGTCGCATTGTACACAATGCTTAATTGTGTTGAAGTTGAACAATATCTCGAGTACGTTTGAGTTAACATTACGTAAATTTCATAGACACAGACATAGTGATCCTAAATTCAAAAAATTTGTAGAAAATAATGGTCTAACTTCATCGATACCAACAGAGGAGAGTAAAAGAGAATTGAATTTGAATTTTTAAATTGGTTCAAAAATATGATATGTATTTCGACAAGTCACTTCTACCTTAAATGTCAGAATCAATTAACTTAGTGAACATGATAATAGCATAGCTACACTTCCTGCACCAATCAAGTCCACACTGAAGCCAAAGATGTGCAAGATCAAGGACTAGTGGATCTAGCTTGGGGGCCTATAAGAGCGGTAAAATGTTGGTTACAAATTTCAACCCAAGGCTTGGTGTGAAGGTCGAAAAATAGAAAATTGTGGTGTATGTGTTAAAGGGAACAACCATATATGTGATGATTGTGAGTATTATGGGGTCTTACAAGAAGTACTACAGTTGGAACATTCTAGTGAATCGAACAACTTGTATCTTTTTAATTGTGATTTTTTTATCCAGTACAAAACATAGGAACAAAGGTGCATCCATTTTATGATATTATGGAAGTAAAACGAAGTAGGAGATATGGAAAATATGACCCACTGCTAGTCTTTTTTGCTAATTATCTGAATAGACCATGGGGTAAACAAGATTAGATTGTAATTATCAAGACAAAACCTAGGGGGTCATTAAGAATATCACGTCAATACCTGCAACACATCAAGAAGAGTGTATGTTTAACTTTAAAGAGCCTGTTAATGATAACAATGATCAAATTGCAACTAATGAGACTGAGTTGTAGTTAGAAGAGGTAGACTTAGACACAACAACAACATCAACCCTTTATCCCACTATGTGGGGTTGGCTACATGAATCCTTTTTCTCCATTGTGTCCTGTTAAGAGTCAAATTCTCAGTTAAATTTAATAAAGAAAGTTCATTTCAAATATTTTATAACCATGTTCTTTTAGGTCTACCTCTACCATTCTTAACATAGGTCAAATCTAATACATCTAACAGGGTCATCGGAAGGCCGTAGTTTTACATGACCAAACATTATAAGGCGACTCTCTCTAATCTTATCTGTCATGGGAGTTATCACAACCATTTCATGGATATGCTCGTTTCATATCCTATCTCTAAGAGTAAATCCACTCATCCACCTCAGCATCCTCATCTCAGCAATACTTAACTTAATATTATGTTCTCTTTTAATGTCTAACATTCTGTGCCATAAGACATTGCAGGTCTCACAACCATCCTATAAAATTTTCCCTTAAGTTTGAGTGGTAGTTTTCTATTAAAAAAAAACCCGAAGCATTCCTTCACTTCAACCATCTAACTTAAATTCTACTAATAATATCCCCATCTATTTCACCATCACTATGAACAATAGACCCAAGGTATCTAAAATTAGTACACTTATTAATGAGTTGATAGCTCAAAGTCACAACCCCCCCCCTCACTATATCTATTACTACTAAAATTACTCTTCATATATTTGGTTTTAGATCTACTCAAACAAAAACCTTTAAATTCTAAGGTTGACCTCCACAATTCGAGTTTACCTTCAATTCCCTCTCTAGTCTTATCAACAAGAAGAATATCATCAGCAAAAAGAAAGCACTAGGGTACATCCTCTTGCAAATTTCTAGTACGAACATCCATGAATAAAGCAAAAAAGATAAAGGCCTAAAGCTAATCCTTAATGTAATCCAACTGAAATAGAAAAATACTCTGCCAAACCACCTTGTGTTTGAACATAAGTAACAACACCTGCATATATATCCCTAATGACTAGAATAAAAGCATTATTAACCCTTTCTTTTCTAGAACTCTCCATAGCATTTCTCTTGAAACTTTATCATATGCTTTCTCTAAATCCATCTAAATTAATAAAAATCATATGTAGATCCTCCTTATTCTCTCTAAACTTCTCCATCAACCCTCTCAATAAATGAACAGCTTCCATAGTAGACTTACCCGGCATGAATACAAATTGATTTTCAGAAACATTAATATCACATCATAATCAAAATTCCAAAACTCTCTCCCAAAGCTTTAAAGTATGACACATCAACTTAATACCTCTATAATTCGCACAAACTTGTGCATCACCTTTATTCTTAAAAATAGGAATCAACACACTCATTCTCCACTCATCTGGCATCTTTTTAATTAAAAATAATAATAATAATTTTAGTAAGCCAAGAAATTCCATCTCCTAAGCATTTCCACACCTCTATTAGAATATCATTAGGTCCACTAGTTTTTTCCACACTTCATTTTCTTTAAAACTTCTTAAACTTCAATTTTATTAATACGCTGATAAAAATAAAAATATCTATTTTCATTTAGAATGCTAAGGTTATTAACGTCAATCGTATTCTCACAATCTTCAATGAAAAGTTTAGCAAAATAACTAATCCACCTTTGTTGAACGTCTTCTTCTAAAAAAATACTTTTTGATCTTCATGCTTAATGCACTTCACTTGAACTAAATCCTTACTACTCCTATATCTTTGTTTGACTAACTTATATGTATATCTTTCGCCCTCTTTAAAATATAATCCATTATAAAAATCATTAGTCACCTTACAAGCCTCTTAATTTCTTTTCCAATTTTCAGAGTTTTAACATCTAATCCAATTATTATAACAAAGCTTCTTATTTTTTTATCTTTTTTTGCACATTTTGATTCCACCACCAACTATTTTTACTAATAATTTTTTTCTTTTGATACTCCAAACACATATTTTGTAACATTTTTAATATCACTAGCTATTTTTTCCCATATAACATTAGTTTCCTCATGCATAGAGAAAATCTTAAAATCTAAAATCTTACTCTCATAAATATTTTTATTAATATTCTTTAAATGCCCCCATCTAATCCTAGTACAATGATTTACATTATTTTTTATTTTAGGCCCTTTCATCTTAAAGTCTAAAACTAATAAGTGATACTGGGTACATAAACTTTGACTAGGAATAATTTTGCAATCTTTACAATATTTGCAATCTTCCTAGGTTAGTTGCTCAGCATTTTTTCAAGATTCGTTTAGACATTTATATCATGCTCCGACAACCAATAAAAATCTTAATGTATATAAAAGATTAGAGAATAAAATTTTTTTGTTTGCTTAATAAAAATGGACAGATGTTACAAATATTGCTACTTACTAACCTCGAACTCCCTAAACCATATGTGGTGCACATCCTTAGAGATTTTCTTACAAGATACATATAGAGCATCAACCTGCTCTGTATGATGTCCCGTATCTTATGTGTGGGTTATTTTAACAGATGAAACCTATACAAAATATTTGGTTGAAAATATTACTTCTCAAAATATATGAGTAATATAAAACATGTAATACATACATGTCACTCTCAAGCTCAATAATATGTGGTTGTCTTTGGTCGATGCTGCTGATGCCTTAAACAACATTGTTAAGAACCAATGAAGGCAAAACGTCAAGCACTTGACCTCAAAAAAATTTACAAAGTGAAATCTACTAGTATACATGAACTAGAAAAAAAAAATGTTATTTTTGAAATTTTATATGACCAATTTCCAATGTAATTAAAAAACAAACTTATCAAGTAGTTTATGGTACCCTATGTGAAAATCTTAAGAAATATGTTAATATGAAAAGAATCTATTTCACATGACACGCAAAGCATTCCAAAATGAGATTTTCAACAAAATCATAAAAAAGTCATTAAGATTCTTGTTTGAGATAATCAAAAGATCTCAACATAGCCATTTCATAAGGGTAGATATTATGCGAGATGCCAAATGGTATGTGTTTTAGGGGACACATAAATATAATAATAACCAATTCAGTTTCATTACTAGATAAATTTACAAAACTGCTTGTGGTGATAGCAAATGAATGCTCCATAAAGTTTGCATTACTATAATTACTACCCGATCCCTGAGCAGTTAATCTTAGGATTAAGAAAACTCATCTTGCTCCCACAATAATAGATCAACTTAGAAGTGGATGCCATCAGTAAATCAACCATCATACAAAGTTAGCACAAAACATAGCCAGGAAATTTTAAACCCAGTAAAATTTAGCCAAAATGCTACCTACCAGCAATTTAATCATTTACTTGTCCAAAATTAGACTAAACAAGTTTATGCAATATAATAATGATTCGATAAAAAATAACGACTCAAAAATTGACATTAGCGCTCCAAGCACCCTAGCTCTCGTAAGATAGATAAGATGATAGGAGCCACTGGCCAATCGCACACGCCACTCACATCATTGAAGTACCTGATTGACCCGAGTGATGCCATAGGCTCTAATATCACTTTTTTAGTATGAGGAACTATTTACAGGGACTGATGCATTAACTGAGTTGATATTAACTATCAAATAACCTTAAAAAAAAAAAAACACATGCTAACTTTGTTAACAACCGATGAAAATTGAACTTCAAGCACTTGACCTCAAAAAAGTTGTCAAAATGAAATCTACTAAAAACACATGAGTTTTAAAAGAAAATATGAATCATTTTAAAAATTTTAGGAGACCGAATTTCAATGTATTTTACAAGGTAAATTAGTGAAGTAATTTATGGTGCTTTCTGCAAAAATCTTAGGAAATGTGTTGCATGAAAAGAATTTATTTCACAACATAGAAAGCACGCCAAAAAGAGATTTTTAACAAGAAGCACGTCAAAATTTATAAAACAATCATCAAGATACTACGTTGTAATAATGAAATGAAGTCAACATGGTTATAAATGAATATATTATGATAGATGTCAAATAGTATGAGTTTTAGAAAGCAGAAGCATGTACATACCAGCAAAGGCACCAATCACAGCGATCTCTGGGTCACTTAGCTCTCGCTTAGCCTAGACAGGAGAAAGTAAATTATAAAAAGAAAATTTTGCATCTGGTATACTAAATTTGTTTTTTTGGCATCCATGACGATAAAAAGTAATCTATGAACTCGGTTCACAAAAAACAACCAACAGCCATTTGGATCAGACCTTCAATTCCCATAATAAAAATCAAATTTGCAAATCATGATGAATTCAAGATACAGCCATAATCATGCATAAGATGCAGTTACCAGTTCCAAAAATTAGTCTTGATTACGTACACACAATTGCATACATACATACATGTATACATGTATACAAGCATATACATATATACATGTATACAAGCATATACATATATGTATGTATATATTCATACGTGTGTGCATTTATATATATATATATATATATATATATATATATACACACACACACACGTGCTGTTCCCACAAAAAAAAATATAAGTTGGACTAGTAAACTTACTGCAACTCTATATCCAATTCGAAGTTGCTCATAGATACAGAATTGAATTGCATCGAAGGGAATATCTCGCAAAAGAAAGGAACTATATCCCTGCAAGCTGAAAATAAGTTCTAAAGGAAAGGTGGCTGGAGGGAAAAAAAATCATCAAATCAGTTAAAATTTTAGAGGCATTAATGCCACCAGAGTCCATCGTGATTGCAGTTCCTCATCCACCAAAGCTATCAAAACCACAACACAAAAGGTACATACCGCATATAGGCCTCTAAAGCCTTCTTTAGCAAGGATAAGCCTGACAGCATCAGAAGCTGAATTGAACTGCCTAGTTTGCATCCTTTGCTTAACTACCTGAATGAAGGCATTTATAATAACGATTTTGAATTCCATAAAGCATAAAATCCTCAAAACAGAAGTTGTGTTTACCTCAGTGGGCACCCTAATAAGAGAAGATGCAGCACCTCCAATGGCTCCAGCAGTCTGAATTGAGATTCATAAATTGAAAGATAAAATTGTCCGAGAGCCATAATTATTTTAATGCAATTTTTCTATTTCCACCAATCATGAATAAAAAATAAACATCTTCCTTCCTAGATTGAAAAGTTTGTGGCATCCACTTAAAATAAGCACACCACTATTCGAGAGTGAACTATATAATCAAACAAATATGACTTAATGAGACTTCATGCCAAACTTTAGAAACAGATATTTTTAAGTCTAAGCTTTAGCAAATCTGTATGCTGCAATACGGTTGCCACGCAAAAAATACAAGAAAAATTATAGACCCTAGGCTAACTTTTCCTCCAGCGATGAATGTTTATGATGTACAAATAAACAAAAATTACAAGAATACATTAATGTCATTCTAAATTATCACAAAAAATTTACTCAAATAAAAACCTAGAGAAGTTCTTGAGCATCAACAGGCCACATAACCCAAAATGAGTAAGAAACTGTAAAGTAGCACAGCTTTATAATTGTTTTAAAGCATCAAAACGTCAGAGAATGAATTCCACTAGTCTACGTCAAAGGGGCAATCGTTCTCCCAAAAGATTAATGCAGGATATAATGATGGTTTTGATTTAGGGCTGCACCGATCAGAAACATTTAAGTATAGGGTTATCTATATTGAAGTGGGAAGATGTGCACCAGCTTACAAAAATAAGAATAAAGAAAACATCTAGGATAACAAATCAGAAACGGCAAACAAATCAATAAGCAACAAGATTAGAGTAATGCTATATATGCATGATGTAGGATGGCATGGGGTCAAGGGTATAATATATCACGCACAAAAGATCAAATTCACGGATCCAGAATCTCAATTCAAACAAATTTTCTATTTTGATTAAAATCAGTAAACACCTAAAATACATACAAACAGTCATTAAATAGTCTTCTGACAAAAAGGACATATAGATAATTTGGAACAAATAGAATCATACTTATTTGATCGAAAACTCACACCACAATAAAAAAAATCATATTGCATCAAAATTAAGAAAACTAAATCACAAAATAAATTCAATTACTAAAATTGATGAATAAGAATAATAAATGTAAGATATCACTAAATAAAATATAAAATCCGAATTTCAGGTAAAGAATTTTGTTGTTAAATTTGGTTTAAATATAGATAAAATTTAAATTAGGTCTAATGTTAACTTCCTGTTGTATTAATATTAAAAGTTATTTTTTTTAGTAAAGTGTTTTATTAAATTAAACAAATTCTCAAATTTGTTGAAACGATGCATTATATGGACAATAACAAATGTTGAAACATCAGGAAACGGTTGAGACATCAAAGGGTTGAGAATTGTTTCGGAAATCAGTTATGGGTGTGTGTGTGCCCTCCCTCATTTTTTCTCTGTTTGGAATGTGCAAGCCGCCAAGGGACATACGAGAAGAGCAGTTACGGGCTTAAAAAGAGAATGGGGAAATGCTGTGGTGGGGAAGGAATTAGGATTGCTGGGAAGATCCATTCAGTACAGAATTCCTGTTGAGAAATTCGGCTCATAGAGGTGTTCAGCATAAAGTAATTCGGCAAATTTTTCCTGTAGCAGGAATCGGTAGTGCAAAAAATCACTATAGCAAGTTGGCAGAAATCTCTGTAGCAAATTCGCTACAGTAACCGCGGGACTAGCATTGTTCGGCTTTGTGAGGCTGAAGTGTGAAGCCGAATTCTGAGAGCAGATATTCGGCAATTCCAGTACAAAGAATAAATTTGGGTAAGTGAAGTTGTGATCAAATTTAAAATGTGTATCAAGGAAATTTTAAGTATATTATTAAGATCTACAAATTTTTAGCATAGTTATTAAGAGTAGAATTTTTGGAAGAATCTCTAAGAGAAATAAAAGAGGAATAAAGAGAATTGAAGAAGAAGATTTGAGGTAATATATTCTAGTTATTTTATGGTATTAATGATTGTCTTATAAAATTTCTATGTAATGGTAAAAGTCTAAAGAAGTGTATATCAATGATATGTTAGGATTCATGTCAATATAAGGAAATGTATGTAAATGTTTAATGCCGGGAAATTATATGTTTATGCAAGTGATAATTTAAAATACTATTAAGGAGTATTGTGAGGTGTTACATAAAAGATTCAAGCTTCATGTCAATACAAGGAGATGACTTTCTCAAGATTTTTAAAAAGTTATAATGAATTGAAATCTTCTAGAAATTCATTCAAACAAAATACAAATCAAGGGGAGCTATTTTTTACATGTCTTAAGTACCTTTAATTATAATTATAGAATCCCTTTTTAAATAATAAAAAAATAGCATTCATAAAAAAAGGCAATCCCACTCCAAAAGTCATTGAAATCCTATAAACAACTAAATCATGTAATCAGCTACAATACCAGCTCACACATCACATAAGGAAAATAGGTCCCGATAGCAACTATAATGGTCAAAAATCATACTACGAAGAATACAATGGGACTAATTCATGAAAGGAAGCTATAACTCCTGTGATGTTCTAGTCATGATCAATCTGCCTCGCTTAAAAAAATTAAATCTAATGTTTGTTCAGTTGATATTGCCAAAGTAGATTTGGACATAACTGCTAAAATTCCTATGAAGAAATGCACGAAACATCACTAGTAGATCTATTCAACTGTCTATCAATTTATAAGGCATTTTAGCTATCCATCCCAAGTAGCGAACTCAATATAATGATAAGATATGTATGACTGTTTGAAAACATGTTGAATGTGAATTCCCTAGAAGGAGATAGAAAAAAAAATCCAAGATATTCGTTGTCAATTCATTAAAAAATTCAAATTATAAACAGTAAAGACTAGACTAACACTGTCATTTCGAGAAATTTCTAGGATCTAAGCATTTGCTCGAATGTGTTCCTTGATTTTATATGGGACTGCCTTTCTAACAATTAACTACTTAAAAAGCACTTATTAAAACTTTTTCCAAATTTATAATGACCATTATTTTATCAACTAGTTTGAATTTCACAAACCCTTTATTCATTTTAGGAGTATATTTATAATTAACAAAATATAGATTTAAATTGCACATTTAGATATTAAGGCATTTTTTGTTCATGAGGCGAGGCATAAGCCTTAAAGAATTTCAAAGCATAAGCCTCACAATTAAAAATTTGCATGGAAGTTAAAATGAAGGTAATAATATATTAGCACCACAATCAATTAATATATTACAAAATAACATATTAATATTTTAATATAGAAAGAAGTAAAAAATATGAATATATCAAGTAACAAATTGCACAATTCATAAAATATTATGCAAATTAAGAGTATAATGCAAACATCAACTAGTCAAAGTAACATAAGATATCAAATAAACGTAAAACATCAAATAATTTGAACATAATAAGCTTTCATCCCTCACTCTACCATCCAACATGGCAAACTTCGAAGTTCCAATGATCAACTTATCAATATAACAAGTAATTCTTAGAACGCTTTTAACTCAAGCCGACTTAATTGGTGTCATCACCGTGCCTCATCATAGCGAGTCAAAGATTTCCCAATCTTCCTCTTCAATCATAGTTATCTTCTTCCCTAATGAGTAATAATAAAAAAGAAATTATGAATATTAATTAATATTTAATACAACTGCAAATATTTAAATTACTCTAGATATCTTTTCTTCTTTTTTTTTATTGTTGTTGGCTTGTGTTAGATGTATTTATCTTGCTTCTATCCCCATCAAAGAAATCAACTTTCTAATCGTCTTGTTGTAAATCAAATGTGAACACATTATCATCATCCACAAATTATTCATCATACCATGGCATATCATCACATAGTAGAGGATCCTCGTCATTTGTCAACCTTTTTTTCGTATTCCTATCCTTCAATCTCTTGTAGTACATGATGCAAATGTTAGACCAGTTCATTATGAACCTGGGTCGACCAAAAGGCCGGCTCAAGTCCATAGGAGGCAGACATGTTCCGCCTCCTTTGGAGCTTTCCACCCACACTAGTGGGCCCCACTAGGAGCAATTGGAGGAGAGAGGATTAGGTGGCTAGGGTCAGAGGGAAAATTTGAATTAGGGATGTTTGAATTAGGTAATTAATGTATTAATAGTATGGCTTGTTTAGGGTTAGGGTTATGCATGATTATTGTGTTCATGGGAGTTTTTCTGTTGGTGTCTTGGGCTCTAGAACTTCTTCTGGAGAATGTGAGAGAATGATCCTCCTCTCAAATTGAGGATCAATTGTATCTTTGCTTTGTATTTGTTTGCTCTAGATTTCCCTAATATGATCCACTGATTTTGGGTTGACTTCATCATGTTCTTGTGTGTTTTCTCACTGTTTTCATCAATTATTGCTAGGGTTACTTGTGAACTCAAGTATTTCCTCTTGGATTACTTGCGAATTCAAGTATTTCCTATCAAATTAGTATCAGAGCATTGTCTTCGGAACATCGGCGAATGAAATCCATAAATTTCAGCAAAGAAATTTCATCCGCAAGAAGATCCTCTCACAAATCTTGGGAAGAAAGATGGCTGGAAAGAAAGTTAAAGTTTTGGAATGTGAAATTGGGCAACTAAAATAAGATTTGGAGGAAAAATTATCTGATTTTCAAAATCAAATTTCCTCCAACAATGAACGGTTAGAAGGAAAGTTCACTTTGATGGAAGAGATGTTGAAGAAATTACTAGAGGTGAAGACTAATCCGGCGACATCGGAAGCGAGGGAGACCACCGGTAGCCATGGGAGAGGAGGGAATCTGAACCCGTTTAGGGGGAGGAAAAATCCGAAAGTGGAGATCCTTGAGAGAGAGGGCGGTATGCCACCTCTAGAACCACTTTCTAAAGAGGTGATGAGTATGGGTTACAAAAGGAGGGGTACTGATTTTGTGGGAAGAATTGGAGATTTCCACCAACGAGGTGCTGATTTTGAAGGAAGAAGAGGGGAAGCTGATGAAGGGTATGGTTATGATTGTCGGAGGGAGGATCGTGTAGCTAGGGAGCACCTCCTGTTCGGGGAATGGGAGGATATGGAGGATTCAGGAGCAATTGGGGTGACCCGAAGGTGAGAAAGCTGAAGATGCCCATCTTCAAGGGCGAGGATGGACATGGTTGGATCTACAAGGTAGAACGATATTTCTCCGTCAACGGAGGAAGAGAAGCTGACGGCGGTAGGACTAAGCTTGGTGGGGAGGCACTAGCTTGGTACCAATGGCGGGACAATATGCAACCCATCAGGAGTTGGAGGGAGTTCAAGGAGTGCTTATTGGAACGTTTCCGAACCAGTAGGGAATGAGACTTCTATGAACAATTCTTTGCCTTAACACAGAAAGGGACCATGGCAGATTACCGTGACAGGTTCGAGTACTGAGCCAGCAGATTGGGTTGGCTCTCGGAGATAGTGTTGGAAGAGAACTTTATGAAAGGGCTTAAACAGGAGATACAGACAATGGTTAAAGTGATGAAGCGGAGCTAGCCCAGTTGGAAGAGGGTTAGAAATGGAGGAAGAGAAGTTGCATTTGGATGTGGCAGAAGTCTCTCTAAACTCAGTAGTGCGATTCACCCTGAATCACACTGTGAAGGTGAAGGGAGAGATAGCAGATAGGGCGGCGGTAGTGTTGATAGATAATACGGCAACTCACAATTTCATCTTCACCCAGATTGCTGATCTAATGGGGGTGAAACTATTGGATACAGGAGGCTATGGGGTGATGATAGGCACGGGAAAGGTAGAAATGGGTAGAAGAGTTTGTAGGGGAGTAGTGTTGAACATTCAGAGGATACAGCTGAGGGAGGATTTTCTTCTCTTAGAATTGGGGAGTACATATATCATCTTGGGGATGAAATGACTACAAACCTTGGGGAAGACCAAGGTAAATTGGGGAGCACTGAGGATGGAATTGGTGGTGTGATGCAGGACTGAATGATCAAGTTCTGCAAAGAGAGATTTCTTACTAGAATTAATTAAAACACAACAACATAAACTTTACAGAACAGTATGAACGGTAGGCTATTTGAATTACAAACATGTGAAGTTACTTGAACACTTGCATGTAATGGCTTGACATTGCAAAGGATAAGATAATTAAGACATAACTCATGTAAATCGGCACAAGCACAACATTCAACAAAGGACAATGCAAGTGAGGTCCTCTCTCAAATTTAAGTAGAACTAAGAGTGGATAAAATAACAAACTTGTAACGATGTTACCAAGAAGGATAGCTAACCGAATATCTGGCTAAGAGGAAAATAATTAAGGAGAATAGTTTAGATACTCAGCTCAATAATAACGTAGTTGGGCTCCTTGATGCTATCTTCATATCAAGATTTTAAAAGGCGAAATCGGGAATCGAGGCATTTTTTCTAAGCGAGGCGAGGCGTAAGCCTCGAGACGGATCGAGGCGTAAGCCTCAAAATGATTAAAATAAATTAATTTAAAATTATAAATAATGACAAAAAATAACATAATATTATGTCAACTATGAATTTGAAGATTTGTTTTAAGATAATATTACTAGAATACAAGATTTAAAATAAAGTCACTTAAAAATAAAACATCCCCTTAGGATCAAGACCCAAAGCAGGCTCATCATCACTTTGATTGTCTTCAGAAGAATCTTCATAATTAATGTCAAAGTCATCCTCCAACTCTTCTTCATCTATAATATTTTTTCATTTATCTCCTATATCAGTTAATATTTCATTAACTCTAAAATGAAACAATAGTAACATACAAAATAATTCATTATATTTAAGAATACCTTTAAGTTTTTTTGAAGCTCCAATCTCACTTTGTTTCTTTCTTTTATATATTTGAGTAGTTGCTTCATTGTCTTCTTCATTAACATGACTTTCTCCTTCTGCTTCAACTTCACTTACATCAGCATTCTTAGGAGTAACCCATTCATCATCAGATTGTAACTCATCAACAAGCAAAGGGTCAATTTCATTCTCAATATTTTCTTGATT